>NC_060141.1:825490572-825790572 GCF_021461385.2 Schistocerca piceifrons
GCTCAGGAGGGGGAGGAGACGGAGCCCTGAGGAGGAGGCAGGAAGATGGGGTTAGAGTTGGTAAGAAGGGTAGATGTCAGGGCTAAGCTCATCATCCGGGAGGGGTAGACGGTGGAAGTTGCGTTGGGAAAGGAGATGGAGGGTGTGGCGATGGAGAGGGTGGGACACAGCGGTAAAGGCGCGGCAACTGGTTGGGGGTGGAGAGGAAGGGAGACACCAGGGGGTGAGGGGGATTTTACTGCTGAAAGAGAAGGTTTCTTATACACCTGCAGACGTGGCTGTTACTTAATTCTGATAGGCTGTTAAGCCTGAAGGACAGGGATTTTAGACGTTCTTTATTGATGGTTTTATTGTTTCTTTTCATTGGTGGAAACCCGGCGTTTTGATTGGTGTTTGCATTACTGCTTGTGATTGGCGGAAATCGGCGAACAGAAAACGAGGCTGCAGTTGTGACGTGGCGTTGTTTTCCTGCTTTCTAGCGTCGACTGAGGCGCGCCACCACCCTTATGTACCTGCGCCTGCTGCGCAGCTTGGCGTGAGCTGTCGTCCCGTGACGCTGTTACTGCCGGCAGCCAAGACGCCGGAAGTCAGTACCCGTCTTCTCTGTTCATGTTGGCGGGTCGCTTGCCTATTTCTATCGCCTCCTGAAAGTAAGAAACTGTTTCGCCAGTACGCGAGCCTCACCATAATCAATCTCTTTGGCGTACTCGTGCTGGTGTTGTGCCACCGTTGACTTGGTGTGTTGTCTTAGTCGGATATATTTTCGTGTTCAGATATCCGTGTGTTGATGGGTCGCCCCGTCACGCCTGCATGCACTAATCCACATTCGCGTCTGATTTCGTAAACTCCAGCAGCATGTAGTTTGTCAACTGCATCATTCTATGTGCAAAGAACATTTTTTATTCTGTTGCTGCTCTAGTAAATCGGCTCGATGCCTGCTCGGCGGAGCATTTCGTACACCCGTTTGGCGACGCCTTGAACGTGTGGTAATAGAGCTATGTTTTGTGCTTCCTTCTGCTCTCTATTCATTCATTGCGCTAGGAAGGCAGGTTGCATCACGTCAGCGTCCATCAGCCACGCGCCAAGACTTGCGAGCAACTCTGCAGGAGGAATGGGCGTCATTGCCTCAACATGAGATTGATGGCATCACTCACAGCATGCACCGTCGTTGTCAGGCCTGTATTGTAGCCAGACGTTGTTACATCCCACGCTCAGCACATTAAACAGTTGTCGGAATGCGTGAGTAAATCAGTTAAGTTGGAATAAATGAAGAACATTTGTGTCTACCGTTATCTACGTCAGTCTGCTGCTGCGACCTGTTTTGCAGCTGTCCATGAACAGCATTCCGTGGGCTGTTTTCCAGTAGAAAAACGCTCGTTAAGTGGCAGTTCTGAAAACTGTTTAAACAAGCGTTTCGCCAAACCATTTTCGGAAAAGTCGCTTCAGCACAAACACGCACACTTGCCACAACGATGTGATGAGACAGACTAGCACATATTAAATGAAAACGGGATTTTTCTTCGGTCTGCACAATTACGCTCTCCGATTCCATGATGATGTAACAAACATTCAGGGATTGGTACTGTGAAACACAACTCTTCTACTGAACAAGTGCTCATAGCTCTTGGGATATGCAATTTAGAGCGCATATATATAATGGAAATTTTCGTCTTGTTTTGGTCCATACAATCTCCTCCGAAAATATGAAAAGCAAAGCCTTTGTGCTAGTGTACAGTGGGTTTTAAGCTTTTGAGGTATATAAATTAGCCCTGTTAATCTGACAAATATATCGGAGCCCCTCCAAAATGATGACTAGTACATTCGTTAGCCACAATATTAAAAAATAATTACCATTAATTCATTTTACTGCATTAAATAGCACATTAAATCAACTAAAAAATATTGACAATATCAATCTATTACCTCCGGAAATCTGTGTGAATAGTTTGCGATCTGAATCTAATAATTGCATCTCAGTATGAAACAGTAATACTAGTGAAGTATTACTCTGATTGCTGAAATGTTAGTATCAAAAGGCAGTTAGCTATATAGAAGGGTGTGTGTATTCATCTGTAGCCGGAAATGAAAGCCTATTGATTGTAAAAATTTGCAATTAAGTCTTTAGAGTGAGACCTGAAAATTATTGAAACTCAGTGCAAATGGATTTTACTGTCGCAGCTAGATCTCAGCATGTTAATCTTCAGGTGGAGGATATCGCTGAAAATCAGTCATTGGCTTCACACTGACAACTTGCACCAGCAGCCAAGTCCAACTTAGCCTGAAACACTTCTCAGCACTTCGGCTCTGCCGCTCAAAGGAACGCTCGGCTGGCTATATCGGCTCCTGGCAGTGGAGAAGTCTGCTGGAGAATTAGTCTGCTAGAGAAGAGTGTCTTTTTGTATGGCCAGTGAGGTGGGTCCTCGACAGCACCAGCCATATTCCTCTCTCCAACTCCTAATTTACCTAAATGATAGCCAATACTGTCAGCTCTCACATCCTGTTCAATGTTCCGCGTTTGTAGTGCTGGGCCGCCTGGCGTCCCACGTCCTCAACTACTCCGGTATGGGTTCTCACTCCGCATTTCGATCTTATCTCGCGTTTCGAAGAAAGTCGTGTTTTCCAAGATTTGCTCACAAAACGTTCCTTCTGGACCTTGCTAGAAAGTGTGTTTCTCCTCTTTCCTGCTTTGAGTTCTAAAACAGACGATCTGTGTTGCGACTCCAATGACCGGCGCCCAGTGGTGTCCCCGCAAAGAAAGGCCAGATGACCGAGTGGCTAGCGGCGCTTTCTGGGAACCCTCCCTCGGGTCGGCCCCTCCTCTCCCGCTCGGCATACGTGACTTCATGCTCGCTCACTCACTTGCTGCTCAACTTAATATTCATGCAGAGTGGCCTCTTACTTACAGGAACCATACAATTCTGTATGAAATGTAAACAAAGTTAATTAGGTACTGGTAATTACTAATACTCCTATACACAGTCAGTGGGGATTTATTAGTCCAATACACTGGTTTTATACTAGCTGGCGGACAGTTTTGGGAAAGAAAGTCTCGTAACACTTGTAATAGTAGGGGTTCACTGTCACAGGTATCAGACGATTTCTGCCTGTAACCTTCTTTAATCCGAGCACTTAGTTGTTGGTCGTCCATTCTATTATTCCGTCTTGGCTCTTGCACATATTGTATGTTACCTATCTCTCCCTGTAGCTTACCCATATTTTTCTCAGAACTTGGAATATCTTGTACCACTTTACATTGTCAGGTCGACAAATCCTATGAACGTGTCTCGGTTTTTCTTTAGTGTTACTCCCATTATCAACAGCAACGTCAGATTTGACTCTCTGGTGCCTTTACCCTTCCTAAAGCCAAACTGATCGTTACCTAACACATCCTCAGATTTCTTATCCATTCTTCTGTATGTCAGTCTTGTCAGCAACTTAGATACATGAGCCTTTAGCTTAGGCGCCCTGCCACGGTTCGCGCGGCTCCCCCCGTCGGAGGTTCGACTCCTCCCTCGGTCATGAGTGTTTGTGTTGTCTTCGGCGTAAGTCAGTTTAAGTTAGATTAAGTAGTGTGTAAACTTAGAGACCGATGACCTCAGAGCCGGCCGGAGTGGCCGTGCGGTTCTAGGCGCTACTGTCTGGAGCCGAGCGACCGCTACGGTCGCAGGTTCGAATCCTGCCTCGGGCATGGATGTGTGCGATGTCCTTAGGTTGGTTAGGTATAATTAGTTCTAGGCGACTGATGACTTCAGAAGTTACGTCGCATAGTGCTCAGAGCCATTTGAACCATTTTGATGACCTCAACAGTTTGGTTCCATAGTCCTTATCATAAATTTCCAAATTTCCTGATTGTGTGATAATTCTCGCACTTGTCAGCTCTTGCAGTCTTCACCGCGCGAGGTGGCGCAGTGGTCACCACACTGGACTCGCATTCGGGAAGACGACGGTTCAATCCTGCGTCCGGCCATCCTGATTTAGATTTTCCGTGATTTTCCTAAATCGCTCCAGGCAAATACCGGGATGGTTCCTTTGAAAGGGATGGTTCCTTTGAAAGGGAATACTTCCTTCCCCGTCCTTCCCTAATCCGATGAGACCGATGACCTCGCCGTCTGGTCTCCTATACCAAACAACCCAACCAAACACTCTTGCAGTCTTTGAAATCGTGTGGATGATATTTTTCCGAAAGTTAGATGGTATTTCCCCAGACACATACATTCTACGCGCCAACGTGAATAGTCGTTTTGTTGCCACTGCACCCACTGATTTTAGAAATTCTATGAAATGTTATCTATCGCTACTGCCTCCAAAGTTTCGAATTGTGATTTTAATACTGGATCACCCGTCTCTTCTAAAGCGACTCCTGTTTTTTCTTCTATCACATTCTCCCTCGTAGCGTCCTTCAATGTAGTCGTTCCGCATACCCACTCTTTCCTCTGCATTTAACAGTGGAATACCCGTTGCACTCTAAATTTTACCACCCTTGCTTTTAATTTCACCGAAAATTGTTTTGACTTTCCTATATGGCGAGTCAGTCCCTCCGACAGTCTTCCTTTTTCGATTTTGTCACATTTTTCGTGCAGCATTTTGTCTTAGCTTCCCTGTACTTCCTGTTTATTTCATTCAAAAATGTGTGTGAAATCTTATGGGACTTAACTGCTAAGGTCATCAGTCCCTAAGCTTACACACTAGTTAACCTAAATTATCCTAAGGACAAACACACACACATCCATGCCCGAGGGAGGACTCGAACCTCCGCCGGGACCAGCCGCACAGTCCATGACTGCAGCGCCTTAGGCCGCTCGGCTAATCCCTCGCGGCGTTTATTTCATTCCTCAGTGGCTGGTGTTTCTGTATTCCTGAATTTCTCTGAATATTTTTGAACTGAAATATTCCTTCTGTTACCCAGGATTTCTTCGCACTTACCTTCTTTGTACCTAACGCTTTCTTTCCAGTTTCTGTGATTGCACTTCTTAGAGGTGTCCATCCCTGTTCGACCCACACAGCTATTCCTTATTGCTATGTCCGTGTTACCCTCCTGAACCCACCGATTCCATATTCTGCTAACAATCATTGGATCTTGACCAACGCGAGTAGCAATTTCGCGATACGATAAACCGCAATCGCGATAGGCTACAATCCGATCTTTATCAGAGTCGGAAACGTGATGGTGCGCATTTCTCCTCTTTACACGAGGCATCACAACAACGTTTCACCAGGCAGTGTCGGTCAACTGTTGTTTGTGTATGAGAAATCGGTTGGAAACTTTCCTCATGTCAGCACGTTGTGGGTGTCTGAAAAAACTAATGATTTGCATATCACAGCAACTTCTTCCTGTCGGTAAAATTTCGCGTCTGTAGCACGTCATCTACGTGGTGTAGCAATTTTAATGACCAGTAGTGTATTTTATTTCGGCTGAATTTTCTGTCTGACTTCGCGGTGCATCTCCTACTGCTAGTAAGAACGGAATATGATGAGAATTTTGGGGCAAAGATAATTTGCTTTGGTAAGGGCTGATACATTTTTACGCAGCATGACTACCAGAACGTCCTGTAAGAAAACCGTATTTCTGAGATAATAATTTGGTTTAATTGGTGAAAGAAGTGGAAGAATTATGGTAGGTGACTAATATATTCCTGTTAGGATTGGTTGTCCTTGAATTCCACTTGGGATGTTGAAAATTCAGATCACCTACTGCTATTATTGGTTCGATACGTCCACCCAAGGTGTTAGTACATTAGCCGTAAGAAGTTTTCCTTGTGGTGGCTGGTTAAGTTGGTTCACAGCACAGACACCACGGATCTGGATAACTGAAGAAAGCCGCGCCAGTGGAAAAACGCCGCCCGCACGGGAATGCTAAGTAAGGTGTCGCGCTGAACCGAGCACTTCTGAGAATTACCGAGCAACGCCGACACAGACCACAATCGTGCTCACGTGCTGTTCGCCTCGCCGTGGGCGTCCTTCGCATACACTATCAAATCGAGGTAAAATTCTCTACTTGAGACAATTGTAAGCTCAGGTACGTAGTTTTGATTACTGTCGAAAATACAACCCTATGATTGCGTCTAGTAATCCGTAATCTCGTTCCCCAAACTATTATTATCGCGCTTGTCACTCCAGTTAGCGACTTGGGCAGCTAAGAAGCTAATTAAGCGACTTTCTCAAACGAAAAACTAATTTTGTAAACATCATCGCCCTTAAAATTATTATGATTAATACTTTTAAATGAATAAAAAAACTGGTTCAAATGGCTCTGAACACTAAAACTTAGAACTACTTAAACCTAACTAACCTAAGGACATCACACACATCCATGCCCGAGGCAGGATTCGAACCCGCGACCGTAGCGGTCACACGGTTCCAGACTGTAACGCCTAGAACCGCACGGCCACCCCGGCCGGCTTTAGATGAATAACTTGCACCCAATCTGTGTCATCAATGTGCTATAGTGTCTGGTCAACAACACTGATTCTGTACCTGGACTCACCTGTAGAATAATGAAGGTGACGCATTAGTGGAGTACATGTAAAGCACTGATCGTCGGTGAGCGTTATTTGCTTGGAATACTAAACCTATGTTCTGTTCTAATACGCTAACAGAGGCAGCTTATCCAGCAAAGAAAATGGATACAGACGAAACGGCGTCGGGAAGTGGAGCCAGGAACCGGCGAACTGTTCCGTATGACGACAGAAAAATAGAGCGGAGGATTCCGAGAGTAACAGAGCGGAATTCGCCAGAGGACCGAGGCTGCGACTGGATGATCGGGTTCGCTCCTGTGGAAGTACAGCCGGGGCGCTGGCCGCTCGTTCCTCGCACGGCTGCACCGGTCCCAGGTACGTCCACGTGGCGGCAGCAGCAGCGGCGGCCGTGCAGGCAGCAGTTTGTCACCTGTGCGAAAACCGACCGACCTCGGCGTTGTATTTAGATGCCAAATGAGGACAGACTGAGTCTAGTAGATAAAAGAGAGCAGAAATCAACCGATTATTAGTAAAAACGACAAACGGTACCTTCAATGGTATTCTGACGAGCTGTTATTTCCATTTTCTGCACACCATTTCGCCGACCGACGCAGTCGTCTTGTTGAGGTGCTCCGAGTTCTGCTCTTCGCTCTTGTTAGCAGTACCATGTTGTTGTGGTTGACGGATGCAGTATTTAGAGTAACGGTTGATGTAAATTCGTTCCCCAAAGCCCGTGGCCTCTCTCGCGGTCACTGCCAAATTTTCCGTGTATGTGTAGTTCTTAGATTACTTTAACTGTTGAAACTCAGGAGAAAATTCGGGAGCTTAGTTTGTTCGACGGAAGTGGGGTGTTTGGACTCCAACCAGACCCTAAGCTGTTGTTGGTCTCTAACCTCTTTTTATAGCCGAATTCAAGTCCCGACGCCCACAATGCCTGCGATGCTCTTTTGTTTCTCAGAGCTGGCACTGGTATTTCGTGAAAAGCAAATTCTCTCAGCATCTCCAAACAGTAGTGGACGTGTCGATCGGCGAGACTTTAATAAACTGAGTGTCACACTTCCAACGCTATCTCCACTGAAACAAACATCACAGTTTATTAACTTTTTGACACCTTCATTTCGATACAATCCTTAATTATGCTACCCCAGAAAAATGTTGTTCATATCACGATATTCGCCACATCGTATTTTATTCATTGCTCGTAAACGAAGCAGTGTTCAACAACAGCTGATTTTCATGTGGGGTGTGTCGCTGACGTTCCTCTCATCTGTCATCCCCTGTTTTGATAGAGCTGCCGCACGTTCGCATGAAATGCGATACACAGCTGGCTGTCCTATATGGGTTTTAACATTACGAGCAATGCATTTTACCTTAGTTGAAGACGCTGAAATACATAGGATGCCAATTAGTACTTTTAGATGTACAGCTTGCGCCCTTTCTGTCTCACCAAGGTGTTATAGTACCTTGTCAACAACACTGACTCTGTACCTGGACTCAGCGGTAGAATAATTTATCGCATTAGTGTAATGTAAATGTTCCTGTACTTGTAAAACACTGACTTTTGGATAGTCTTATTTGCTTAGAATACTAAACCCGTGCTCCGTTCTGTCACGCTAACGCAGCTGATTGCTTGGTTGGTTGTTTGGGGGAAGAGACCAAGCAGCGCGGTTATCGGTCTCATAGGATTAGGGAAGGATGGGGAAGAATGTTGGCCGTGCCCTTTCAAAGGAACCATCGCGGCATTTGCCTGGAGCGATTTAGGGAAATCACGGAAAACCTAAATCAGAATGGCCGGACGCGGGATTGAACGAGGCAGCTGATTCAGTGAATAAAATGGATACAGACGACACGACGTCCGGAAGTGGCGCCCAGAAACGGCGAACCGTTCCCGATGACGACAGCATAATCGAAAGCAACATTCCGCCGAGAACAACAGAGCGGGATTCGGCTGAGCAGCGGTTCTTTGACCGGCTGTTCGGGTCTCCTTCCGAGGAGATGCAACAGGAGGCGATGGAACCCGCGCCTTGCAGGACAGCACTGTCTGCAGGTAGGTCCAGGTGGCGCCAGCAGCAGCCGCAGGCGTTGATCACCTGTGCGGATCTGGCCTCAGTGGTGTACTTACAAGGGGAACTCCCCGTCGCACCTACTCTGTCCCTCAGATTTAGTGGTAAGATGTCCCAGTGGATAGCCCGTCAAAAAATGAACACATTTCAGGCATGAAAACAGGAAGGAGGTTTACTGAACTGTGAAAAAAAGAAGCAAAACAGAAACAGTGATCAGTCTAAGCTCAAGATGTGCAACATCGAGCGAAACTCAATAGCTAGAGCGACATGGTTATGTGGGCACGCTGTTGGTCTGTGATGGGGGAGGTCCGAGTTCAAATCTCCAAATTATGAACTGTCCACCCAGTGACTGACATGTGTCTTCGCTGTATTCAAATTTATGTGTCTGTCATGTTGTTACGTCCGTTTTCAACAGCAAGGTGTAAGGAAAGGACCTCGAGACGTACGTACCTCCCATTTGTTCTACACAAGTACCACACATGATGACGTTCTGATGCCGATGATACCCTTTTATTTCTGTGAGAGATTTATGCGACATCTGGTGTTGGTGGATATATTTTTATTCATGAGTCATATTCTATAAGCAATGCAAAGTATAACAGATGCCATGGCTACAGAAGGAGAACAGACATGTCATTGACTGCATGGCCGAAGCCGCCGCCTTGTTCAGGTGCTGCGAATTTTCCTCTTACGTGTACTCGCTGCCTGGACGGCAACGAGACGCTAAGCTGTTGCTGCCCACTATGCACTGTGATTCTCTTTTGTTCAGAGTTGACATTGGTACTTCCTGAAAAGCAAATTTTCTCAGTGTTTTCCAACTTAGTAGACGTAATACCCAGCGAGATTTGGCAAACTGAGTGCCACACCCCCAGCGTTATTTAAATTAGTTTTACTGACTTCTTAATTTCTGTACACTATTTAATTCTGCTACTCCAGGAGGTTGGTGTTCGCATCACGATACTCGTCTCATCATATTTCATTTCAGGTTTGAAATCAAATGGTTCAAATGGCTGCAAGTTCAAATGGCTGCACCCAGTGTGTGTGTTGTGGAAGAATGTTTCATCTCGTGTTGGCCTTACACATCGTACACTATTAGCGGAGCTATGACGTGTTACCATTTCCACCGAATGGTCACAACTCGGTCCGGTCGCACTAACTCTGCTTCTACACAGGTTGCAGAAGGTGGTAGGTACAGTGCTCTCTGACTTCTGCTCAGTTCCAGCTTGAGCTGGAATGATCACATGGACAAAGCTGTCGATACTGAGGAACAGTTACAAGAGGCGTAGGGGCTGCCTAAAAAGCCACGTCGTAGTTTTACTGGAGCCGATAGGTTCGAAAAAGGCGACTTATTTCAAGATATGAGAGTGCCATTAATATGATTCACTAGTGGCTGTAATCATTAAAAGACTTCTTTATAGGATCGAACGCAGGTATATGATTCAATGGAGAGACTTGATTCCAAATCGCAGACAGCATTTGTACTAGAAAGCATAACACTGTAGATCTGAAAAGCCAGTGTATTGGTCATAGGATTTTCTACATTTCTTATGACCACAACCGAGCGTTGCGTTCTTTTAAAGTGATTCGTCGCGTAGCACACCATCTATTTTACGTGATCATTCTCAATCGCCTATAACGTAGTGTATATATCGCAGAACCTGTGGCATGCCACTGAGAGAGAATGCATTACAAACATTGGAGAAATATTTAGTGGCGGCATGAGGGAGTAGCAGATAGCAGTTTCATACCACGTTCGTCAGCCGAATCGCTTTCTAAACTTGGTGTGCATGGGTTTACAGGAGTGATGCTGTTAGTTACGTAAGCCCATCCACCACACCAAGGTCATTTCACACTGGATTGGAAAAATCTGTTTTTAATGTCCTGAGGCCAAAAACCGCAATAAAAACGATCAATCACATGGTTTTTAATTATCCTCGGGACAAAAACCGCATAAAAGGCACCAATCACATCGGTTTTTAATTTTCCTGAGGCTAAAAACAGCATAATGAATAAAAGTCAGATCTGATTATTAATTTCAGTCTGACTGGCGAAAAACATGTTCAATATGCTGACCACCGTTTTCTACAACAAGTTGAAATCGGAAAACACCATGTTCCACAGCTGATCGAAGTGCTTCCAGAGTCACGTTCAGAATGTTTTGCACAATGCGTGCCTTCAATGTAGCTAAGTTTGCAATCGGAACACTGAACACATCATCTTTCAAACAGCCCCACAGCCAGAAGTCACACGGATCAAGATCCGGTGATCGGGACAGCCTGGCTGTCGGTAAATGGCGGCTGATAATTCTAGCATTTCCGAAATGGCGCTTCAGCACCTGCTTAAATGGATTTGCGATGTGGGGAGGTGCGCCATCTTCCATAAAAAATGATCCCAACCACACATCCACGCTGTTGGAGAGTTGGAATGACGTGGTTGCGCAAGAAAACACTCATAGTGTTTACCAGTGATGGTATAAGTAACAGGACCAGAAGCATCTGTATCTTCGAAAAAATATGGTGCTATGATAAATGGTGCCGTAAACCCGCGCCACACAGTGGCCTTTTCAGGATGAAGTGGTGCTGGTTGATTTGCGTGTGGATTTTCTGTTGCCCGTATTCGACAATTCTGTGTATTGGCATATCCTGTCAGACTGAAGTGGACTTCGTCTGTCCACAAAATCTTCCGTGGCCAATCATTGTCCACTTCCAAGCGAGCAAGAAATTCTTGCACACCACCACCCGTCTCCTCCTGCACTGCTTCAACTGACGTCGAATCAATTCGTTTCCTCCCTCTACCAGGTTGTACACCAAAAGAATCCGTCTTTTCGAATTCCCGAATAATTTTCTCCAGATCCATGGCAGTCATCGGACCAACGCCCTTTTCCAAACCCTTCAGTGCCCGTAGTTTCTGAAGACGTGCGCACAGACATCATTCTTGTAATACAGCTTTACAAGCGTAGCGCGATCCTGCATTGAGACAGTCATGGCCAACGTCGCAGACGCGGAAGAGGAAAAGCCGTGTACCCGGCGTATTTATATCAACTTCAGTGGGTTATGTGCAGGACAGGAGTTTTCGTTTACGTATTCTGACACATCCAGCGCCATCTATTGATCAATTTTCACACTATTTTTTTTGTCCTGCCATACGTTTTCCCCCTTCTCTGGTACTATTCTGTTGGAATTTGACGTCATTCTGAGAAGTGGTGTTATTTATACAGCGTTTTGAAGGTTTAACTTTATTTACAATCACCCTGTAGTTAGTCATAGGGGATGTGTGATAGATTCGCTGTGATCAGCAGGCTTATGTAGTATGTGTCTGTTCCGACATGTGCAAAGAAAATGGCTTTGGCCTGTTATAAGGAAGGTATGGATTTGACGTTGAAAACTGTGATAGCCATAAGGGGAATGAAAGATTCCATTATGCGGAAAATTAAGTCCAGTCATAAGAATGGTAGATGTTTATACTTCCAGAGCCACAGCCATCAGGTGGGGGTATTTCCAATCCTTCGCTCATTGACAAATGTCATCAGATTGAGACTGCAGTCATACTATGTAGTTGTAAGCACAGCGATTCGTAGGACGGTTCTGCCTGCGGTGCAGGCCGCGGCGGCAGTGGTCTGTCGCCAGAACGATTGACGTTTCTGGCTTACGGTGGCGGCTGTCCAAACTGCAGAAGCTGGCCGGTGTATGTGAATGCAGCTGACCTAACCCCGTCGCCCTCTAGGTGGGTAAATAGCGAACTACTACTCAGTAGAGTTTGGCGGGCTTCATGATTGCGTGTGTTCCCCATGTAAATTTGAGAACATTCAATATGGGGGTGTGTCTGCGCCGGACAGTTGTTCCCTCCCAACTAAATTGTCCGATTGACTGATTCTATATACTTCCCATCATTATTTAGTAGGAACATCGATTGTGGTGCGTGTTGTGTGCACGTAGATGGTGAAAGACAGATGGAAGAGATGTTTGCGGGTTCTCTAGACACGAGAAACACCTTAGATGACTAAGTAAAGTAGAAGGATGATTTGGAATCTGTTATATCACTGACATCGGTATTGATGAGTGGAACTACCAGTTTCCCATATTTTTTTCCGAATTTGCACGTAAAGACCTTCTCAGACGATGTATCTAGTTACTCGGTGGTTTTCAGCATGTCCCAACTCCCAGCACCTCGCTAAAGTTTCGGGTTTCTAGAAAAATAATTCGACTCTTTGTCTTTGGAATTATACTATGCAGATGATGCTGCTATGCATGCGATATTGCTATGTGCTTGATATCGAGAACTATCGCGTAAATGGTGTGATGTTCTGGCAAACCATGTAACAATACATTTGATCTTGTAATCCCAGACTATGGAGATGGGTGTGGAAAGTAAGCAAACAAGAAGGTCACGGAACCAAATGGCTCTGAGCACTATGGGACTTAACATCTGAGGTCATCAGTTCTCTAGAACTTCGAACTACTTAAACCTAACTAACCTAAGGACATCACACACATCCATGCCCGAGGCAGGATTCGAACCTGCGACCGTAGCGTTCGCGCGGTTTCAGACTGAAGCGCCTAGAACCGCTCGGCCACTGCGGCCGGCCCAGGGGAACCAGCCTAGCCGTTGTGGCCCAGTTTGGAGAGTGACTGCAGTCCGCTGAGGGCGCTCTGGTCACACGTCACGCCAGGGTGTGTGTGAGGGCAGTTGGCCACGGTGGATGACCGCCGAATCTCACGGGAAATATATAGTGCCGCGACTATGTATGGTACATGTACTTATGTTTTTTGTTTTTGGGACCCGTCAGTCTCATGGTATATGTACGCCTGGTAGTCGATAGCTATATGCAGGATGAAGAAGTGATGATTTTGTATGGTACAGGTTATGAATTGTGTTTACTAATCAACATAGTATGTGGTGAGAGTCCGGTTAGAGATCGGTTTCAAGCTGGGAAAAAAAATCAAGCTTCCCATGACAGTAGGACAGCAGTATAATTGAGAAGTGTCTTTCCATGTTTCATGATTTGGAGACCAATGTTTCAGGGTTTAACCTGTCAGTACAATATGACTGCTGTATGTTTTTTTGGATCTGTACAAAATAGTTTTCTCGCTGAAAGTCTCGTCTGCAGAAAATGGTGGACAGTGCTCCCACACCAGCACCAGATGTTTGGCGGGTTAATTCAGTAAGAGCCAATTAGAATGCTCCATTCACAAGACATTCTTTGTACAGGGCATAGGAGCCTCTACAGGGGGGTTCGAACAAGAAGGGGAAAGGAATCAATGGAAAGTTCTGTGATGTGTGAGAGTAATGTGATGTCTTCTTCGTTCGAGTGTTCTGAGACATGTCCAAGCAGACCATCCATCTCTGGCAGGATGCTGTACCTCATCCGCCATTGTGGCTTTAGAGTATCTCCAGACCAGAAGCTGTAGGACATCGAAAATTACCCGAAAATTCCAGCCATTTTTCTTGTCTGTACGACAGCGCTTCGAATTGTTGTGATTTTTGCATTTGTGCTTGGACACCATTGTGTGCTTCTGGAAGTGAGGAAAAAATGTCACTGACTTGAGCAGCAGCAAATATAAAGCGAAGCCCACTCACCAGTGCAGAAAAGTGATGAACACCACAGGAGCTGTAGGCTGTAGGACTCACAAACTTTGCTCTCTCTGTCTCTTCTTGTGGTGAGTGTTCTGTTTATTACAGAGCTATTTATTTCGACTTTCAAGTATCATCGTTTCGGCGTCTAAAATCAGATTTTGCAGCTGATATCGTTTACGAGGCCTGTTTCCCAGAAAAGCATATCAAGTGTTTCTGGGAGGTTTCACAATTGTATCGCAATCTTTTTTTAGAGCCCATTTTCGACTGTGGCAGCATACATCGCAAAACTGAAGCAAACTACTGTGCAACAATCTTCTTGAAACTGCATTTAGGGACATATTCAGTTGGATTTAGTAACTCCTGAAGTAGCTCGTACTCAAGGACAATGGTATTTCCCACAAAAACGTGCGAAGTGTCTCAGGGATATTTTACATGTGTGTCGAGGTCTTTTAGAGTCTGTGTCCAAGTGTGGTGATGGTGATATTCCTCAGAATAAAACGTGTAATTGTTTAAATATTCACACGTCATCTGCAAAGCTGTCTCTCTCTCTCGCTCTCTCTTTGTGCAAAGGTACATTTAGTTCCTGTGACATCTTCAAGGCATATATATGACAATATTCCACAACACGAGATGTAGTAATTCCTGAAACAGTTCGTGTTCAGTGACAACGGGTATCCGTGTGTGGGGGATGGGAAGGAGGAGGGGGGCCGCGACTGTTTCCAGCGCAGCAGGAGGAGATTAGCGAGCGGCCCTGCGACTGCTGCGTGGCCATGCCGTGACGTGGATCACTCTCTGTCTCACTATCTGGGCCCGTTGGAAGAGGCCACGTACTGGGGCAGGTGAATGTCTTGCGTTTCATAAGACTGACTGCACTTTCGTCCAATGATCTAC
This sequence comes from Schistocerca piceifrons, assembly GCF_021461385.2. NCBI lineage: Eukaryota > Metazoa > Arthropoda > Insecta > Orthoptera > Acrididae > Schistocerca > Schistocerca piceifrons. Next base: position 825,505,556 of record NC_060141.1, read on the forward strand.
ATTTACAGCACATGTGAGTTGTGAAGTGTAACTTAGCACCATCGTGCTGATATTCATTATATCATGAAGCGTATTTGTGTTCACCAAATATCACTGGTATCGACACAGTCCTCACATGCTAACGTACTCCTCGAAGTCACAATTACACCTATCCTCCTAGTCCAGCAGCTGAACACGGACTGAGTCCTTTTCGCGCCATTTTTTCCCCAGACAGCCATCTTGGATTACGTCAAAGGAGGGACAAAGGAGTGGGGGGGGGGGGGGGGGGGTCGACAGCGCTGTCTGGTGGTAACGTTGTGAACAAGGTCAGTTGGACTCCGGACCTTATGCTGAAAATATTAGATGGAATTACTGCCTATGACAACTCAAATTGTCGAAATAAATTATGCAGTCTTATGTCCATCCTATCCTCATGCTCAGCACAGACTGAGTCCTTTCCCGCCAATTTTCAGATGGGGGAAGGAAGGGAGGAAGGGAGACAGTGCGGAGTGGTTTGGTTAGTAGAAGCAGCCCAAATGATCTATTTTCCTGCCAAAATTTGAAATTCCCGCCATGACGTCACTGCGATGTTGCCACATCTATGGCAGCCATTTTCTGTCCACCATCTTGAACAAATCTGGCAACCATTCAAAGTGCGACCGTACAGACTTTGCCATACTACTTATCAGAACAGTCAATGAGAGATGAAAGGAACATCAGAGACACATGCGACATGAAAAGCTGAACATTGCTTTGATTACAAGTGGCCGGCCGGTGTGGCCTAGCGGTTCTAGGTGCTTCCGTGTGGAACTGTGCGACCGCTACAGTCGCAGGTTCGAATCCTGCCTCGGGCATGGATGTGTGTGATGTCCTTAGGTTAGTTAGGTTTAAGTAGTTCTAAGTTCTAGGGGACTGATGACTTCGTTTTTAACATTACTAGCAATGACTTTTATCTCAGCTGAAGGGTGCGAAATACATAGGATGCCAATTAGTACTTTTAGAAGAACAGCTTACGCCCATCTTGTCTCAGCACCGTATTAGAGTGCCTGATCAACAGTAATGATTCTGTACCTGCACTCACCTGTAGGAGAATTTAAGTGGTCGCATTAATGTAGTGTCAGTATTCCTGTACATGTAAAACACTGACTTTTGAATAGTGTTATTTGCTTAGAATACTAAACCCGTGCTCTGTTCTGTCACGCTAACAGAGGAAGCTGATTCAGTGAATAAAATGGATACAGACGACACGGCGTCTCGAAGTGGCGCCCAGAAACGGCGAACCGTTCCCGATGACGACAGAATAATCGAAAGCAACATTCCGCCGAGAACAACAGAGCGGGATTCGGCTGAGCAGCGGTTCTTTGACCGGCTGTTCGGGCCTCCTCCCGAGGAGATGCAACAGGAGGCGATGGAACCCGCGCCTTGCAGGACAGCACTGTCTGCAGGTAGGTCCAGGTGGCGGCACCAGCAGCAGGCGTTCATCACCTGTGCGGATCTAGCCTCAGTGTTGTACTTACAAGGGGAACTCCACGTCGCACCTACTCTGTCCCTCAGATTTAGTGGTAAGATGTCCCAGTGGATAGCCCGTCAAAAAAATGAACACATTTCAGGCATGAAAACAGGAAGGAGGTTTACTGAACTGTGAAAAAAAAGAAGCAAAATACAAACAGTGATCAGTCTAAGCTCAAGATGTGCAACATCGAGCGAAACTCAATAGCTACGGCATCGTGGTTATGTAGTCACACTGTTGGTCTGAGGTCCGTGCTCAAATCTTCAAATTATGGACTGTCTGTACGGTCACTGACGTGTCTCTTGTCATGTTGTGACGTCCGTTTTCAATATCAAGGTCTAAGGAAGGGACATCGAGTCACACGTACCTCCCATTTGTTCTACACAAAAACACATGTTCCCAGTTTTCTCTCTGTTGCATGTCTCGACCTTGGATCACTCGCTCTTTCTGTTTTGCTTCTTTGTTCACTGTTCAGAACACATTCGTCCTGTTTCCATGCTTGACCTCATTTCAGTTTTTGACGTGCTGTCTACTGGACCATTCTAGCAATAATTCCGCGTGGGGTGTGTTACGGGGCTTCACTTCTTAGAAGCGAAATGAGGACAGAATCAGTCTAGTGAATGAAGCCAAACCATTACACAAAAGAGACCAGAAATCAGTTGATTAACGAGTAAAAGCAACGACCGGTCCCATTAAGGGTAGTCCGCCGAGCTGTCGTTTCCATTTTCTGCACAACATTTCGTCGGCCGCTTTGTGGAGGTGCTGCGAGTTTTCGCCTTACGCCTACTCGCTGCCTGGACTCCAACAAGACTCTAAGCCCTTGTCGGTCTCGATCTGCAATTTATAGCCGAGTTCGCGTTCCGACGTCCAGTACACACTGTGATACTCTTTTGATTTTCACAGCTGAAAACCAAATTCTCTCAGCGCCTTCTAACTTTGTGGACGTAATGACCGGTGAGATTTTAATAAACTGAGTGCCTCACATCCAGCGTTATTTAAATTGAAAAAGCCGTCCCAGTTTATTAGGTTTTCTGACATCTTCATTTCGATACACTCTTTAATTATGCTGCTCCACAAACTTGGTGTTCGCATCAGCATACTCGTCAGATAGTACACTACTGGTCATTAAAATTGCTACACCACGAATATGACATGCTACAGACGCGAAATTTAACCTACGGGAAGAAGATGCTGTGATATGCAAATGATTAGCTTTTCAAAGCATTCACATAAGGTTGGTGCCGGTGGCGACACCTACAACGTGCTGACATGAGGAAAGTTTCCAACCGATTTCTCATACACAAACAGCAGTTGACCGGCATTGTCTGGTGAAACGTTCTTGTGATGCCTCGTGTAAGGAGGAGACATGCGTACCATCACGTTTCCAACTTTGATGAAGGTCGGATTGTAGCCTGTCGCGATTGCGGTTTATCGCATCTCGACGTTGCTGCTCGCGTTGGTCGAGAACAAATGACTGTTAGCAGAATATGGAATCGGTGGGTTCAGGAGGGTAATACGGAACGCCGTGCTGGATCCCAACGGCCTCGTATCACTAGCAGTCGAGATGACAGGCATCTTATCCGCGTGACTGTAACGGATCGTGCAGCAACGTCTCGGTCCCTGAGTCAACACATGCGGACGTTTGCAAGACAACAACCATCTGCACCAACAGTTCGACGACGTTTGCAGCAGCATGGACTATCAGCTCGGAGACCATGGCTGCGGTTACCCTCGACGCTGTTCACAGACAGGAGCGCCTGCGATGGTGTACTCAACGACGAACCTGGGTGCACGAATGGCAAAACGTCATTTTTTCGGATGAATCCAGGTTCTGTTTACAGCATCATGATGGTCGCATCCGTGCTTGGCGACATTGCGTTGAACGCACATGAGAAGCGTGTATTCGTCATCGCCATACTGGCATATCACCCGGCTGATGGTATGGGGTGCCATTGGTTACACGTCTCGGTCACCTCTTCTTCGCATTGACGGCACTTTGAACAGTGGACGTTACATTTCAGATGTGTTACGACCCGTGCCACTACCCTTCATTCGATCCCTGCGACTCCCAGAAGGATAATGCACGACCGCATGTTGTAGGTCCCGTGCAGGTCTTTCTGGATACAGAAAATGTTCAACGGCTGCCCTGGCCAGCACATTCTCCAGATCTCTCACCAACTGAAAACGTCTGGTCAATGGTGGCCGAGCAACTGGCTCGTCACAATACGCCAGTCACTACTCTTGATGAACTGTGGTACCGTGTTGAGGCTGCATGGGCAGCTGTACCTGTACACATTATCCAAGCTCTGTTTGACTCAATGCCTAGGCGTATCAAGGCCGTTATTACGGCCATAGGTGGTTGTTCTGGGTACTGATTTCTCAGGATTTATGCACCGAAGTTGCGTGAAAATGTAATCACATGTCAGTTCTAGTATAATATATTTGTCCAATGAATACCAGTTTATCATCTGCATTTCTTCTTGGTGTAGCAATTTTAATGGCCAGTAGCGTATTTCATTTCATGATCATTATGGAGACAGTGTTCTGCAACAGCTGATTTTCTCGTCGGGTGTGTCACAGGTGCTCGTTCCACCTTCTGATAGTCCTGTGCCCTGTTCACGTGGACTCTGCATACAGCCGGCTGAAGGTGACCTAGGTCGTTTTTAACATTACAAGCGATACGTTTTTTCTTAGTATGAGGGAGCGAAATACACAGGATACCATGTTTCTCTAGAAGTCTGCCAATCTTCCTACATTTTCATCCTCATAGATACTCCGCAAGCCACCGTACGGTTCGTGGCGGAGGGTACTCTGTACCACTACTAGTCATTTCCCCTCCCGTTCCACTCGCAAACGTCCGCAGCTCGTGGTCGTGCGGTAGCGTTCTCGCTCCCCACGCCCGGGTTCCCGGGTTCGATTCCCGGCGGGGTCAGGGATTTTCTCTGCCTCGTGATGACTGGGTGTTGTGTGCTGTCCTTAGGTTAGTTAGGTTTAAGTAGTTCTAAGTTCTAGGGGACTGATGACCATAGATGTTAAGTCCCATAGTGCTCAGAGCCATTTGAACCATTTGAACCACTCGCAAACAGAACGAGGGAGAAACGACTGTCAACTTGCCTCCTCAAGAGCCCTAATCTCTGTAACATCATGGTCCTCGCGCGAAATGTATGTTAGTGGCAATAGAATCGTTCTGCAGTCAGCTTCAAATGTCGTTTCTCTAAATTGTCTCGCTGCTGCTTCTCCGGAAAAGGGTCGCCTTTCCTCCAGTGATCCTTATCAGTAAGACTTGCCAGTCGTTAGAACTTACCGGTAATAAATCTAGCAGTCCACCTTTGAAAACTTCGAAGTCTTCTTTTAGTCCGAACAGATGCAGACTCCAAACACTTGAACAGTACTCGACAATGAGTCGGACTAGTGCCCCATGAGCGGATTCCTGTACAGACGAATCACACTTTCCTAAAATTCTCCCCAACAATTCGCATTCCCTGCTACAGCCCTTACACACTCGTTCCGTTTCGCTTCGCTTTGCAACGTTACCCCACATATTTAAATGACGAGAACTGCAAGACGCTTAGAGAAGATGCGTTTTACGGAAAAAGAGTGCCGACTCTGAAAATCAAAAGAGCATCATAGGGCGCAATGGGCGTCGGTATTCGAACTCGCCTGTAAGTAGCGGTGCAAGGCCAGCAGCCTGTTGGACTCCAGGCAGCGAGTGAAAAAGACCGAAAGTGGCATACCTGGAGAAGACGCCTGGATAAGTCGACGAAATATTGTGCAGAAAACGGGAAGAACAACTCTGCAGGACACCTTGGAGATGAGTATTAATCAAACGCTGCGAGGGAACCTGTGAGAGCAACATCAGTTTATATCAGCGCCGACTTCGGGCGACCAAGCTTAGTTTCCTGCAATAACAACAAAATATTTCATTGAAATTTCGCAAAGTTATCGGAGCTGGAGATGTCTGATACATTAAGGGATGTTTGGACATACAAAAATATGACAGAATATGGTTGACCTGTTGTGATGTCTAAAAAGTACCAGAGCGACTGAGACCTCAAAGAAGTTAGCAATCCAGAGCGACCAAAGACGTGTTTGCCACTTGGTTTGATGAGGAGACCTATCAAGCATGAGTAGATGCGGCCTGTACACATATGTGAAGTTATGAATGAATTGAAAAATTGGCTGTCTACTCTCACCATTTTGAAGGATCTACAGCAATACCGGGTAAACACATAATTTAAAGCATCAAGCACCATAAGAGGCTGATAGATGTAGCCGCGGAGAGAAGCTACGTCGTGCTGTCACAGGGTGTAACGAGTAAGAGAGGCCAATCTTTCTGTATGCTCTTCTTCTTCTTCTTCTTTTTGTTGGCCTTAATATCCAGTATCCACATGGGCCAGCACGTTATTTTTGTATTTGTCATTTTACTAGTAGAGGTGGCCAAATGTCCTTGCTGTCGCCATCTCTTCCCCCGACACGGAATGCGTGTACCCCACTTGTCTGCGCCTAGTGTTACCCTCGTTAAAGTTTTCTAAATTTTGTAAAAGAGGCTGGACGTGGATACCAGCCCAGTATTCAGCTACTGGTATGGGCGAAACCGCCTGAAAACCACTTCCAGGGTTGCCGAACGACTGGCCCTCGTCGTTAGTTCGCGTGCCTCGCGGAATCCCAGAAGCTGCGTGCTAACACGTGCTGCTACCCACAGGGTCAAAGCTTCACTGTACGTTACTGCCAAACAGAACAGAATTAATTATGTTGGTGTGTACCCTGAAACGCTTTATATGTGTGTTAGACTTAGCCCTACTAGTAGGTGGGTAGTATACAGAAACAGGGAATATGGTAGCCGACCATGTGAAAAGTCTCATAGTACCCTGCATGCACGAGAGGATTGTTCCTCATTTCAGCGTTGACGCCACTGCGCTCTAAACGACAGATTCCCTGGTGTCCACGTTCCCCAGACCGCAACCATCCGGATAATTATTTGAAAGCTCCCGTGTACTGAACCCCGGAACAAGACGCAGGGAGCCCCAGAGGCGGTACTGCAGGGCGCCACTCTGTTCTATACAGTGTCGCACTGTTCGCCAGCGCTTTCCGGTTCAGTGCGACCGCGCGCTGGTGCTGACGGAGAGCATTTTGAACGTTTCGAGTAAATAAACTTTGTGTGGTGTGCTGGTACATTCCCTTCCTCTGCGCTTCCCGTGACCGTGGCTGTCTCCCCATTATCTGATGCTAAACCAACATTAAGGATTCCATCCGGCTACCATTACGCTTCCGTTAACACAAGCCGCTTCCCACCCAGAAAACGGAACAGCTGTGCGCCTTTAAAGTGGCCGCCCAAGTCCACGTAATGACATGCCGTGCCGTTAGGCTTCCAAGATGGCCGCCCAGTCGCTCGTAGCGTTGGGTGGCTCCGTATTCGCACGCAGTTTTTCCAAGTAAAATTTTGATGACGGACAGTGATATTTACTTTCACGGGAATCGGGTGTGTTCCTTTACAGAATGCGTTCCCGTTTACCCATTAGGTACCACAAATAAAGCAGAGAGAGTGACTAAAGTCCGCGGACACCTGCGGTGCTCCCCGCTGTCGACAAAAAACCGCCTGCCCACGCTCGGCACTGGAATCCAGCAGACGAAGCAGCGACATACCACACCAGAGGCCGACGGACGAAGAGAGGTAGCACGGGGTAGACGCTAGCTCAGGCCGTCACCCTCACAGCCGGAATGGAATACGTAGAGGAAGAACTCACGTTTATGTCCGCCAGTTAAAAGATCGCAACCGTACACAAAATACCGAGCGAAATAGGAGTGGAATTAAAAGCTAAGCATGCTTCATCGACTCTGATAACCGTTAATAGCGACAGAGTGTTCCCATAAGCTTTCCAGATAACTACCCTTGAAGCTGAACAGGCCTGGCTAAATCACGAAAACAGTCGATTAACATTTGAGCTACAGAGAGCATCTAATCCAGTTAAAGACTTACAAATACAAACTCTGCAGGGGATGGCTGAAGAATTAGAGGACGAAAATACGGAACTCAGTGTAGTGAACCAAGACTTCCAAAAACAAATCAGAGAATTAATTCATAATATCAGAGAACAAACCCAAAGGCAAGCACGGACAATGACATATGCCGCCGCCTTAACAATAGAGCCCAAAACCGAAGAGGCACGGAAAACAGAAGAGGCCACAAGAATATACATCAAATCGACAGAAAATCAAGACCCCTAAAGCTGTACGACGGAGTATTACAAATAACATAAACCACAGGAAACAGAATTTACATATCAAATCAATCAGAACCGCTCAAACTGCAGTTTTAGTAGAAATAGCATAGCAGGGGGATTGTAGGAAAATAATAAAAAGACGAAAGACCTGCACACCATTGTCTCTGAAGGACCGCGAACGTGCAAACCACGTGTGGCGGTGAATCACTTGCCCGATACAGTTACCGAAGAGTAATTTCTAGGAAGCCTTTATGAGCAGAATCTAAGTGGTGACATCATTAAAAGAAGACTTCGAAAGAAAAGTCAAAAGAAGGTTTCAAATGGAACCTAAGGGAAGGCATCTGAATCATGCATCACATACTGGAGGTCAGCCACCGCCTGTACAGAGTCCTGACACAAAGACGGAGAGTTTACATAGACTTGGAATCACAGTCTGCGAAACGCTATACAGTAGTAAATCAGCGTGTCAAGCGCTGTGACCTTGGACGTACGTGGGCTGGGGCGAGCGTCGCGACCCAGGGTAGAAGCGCACTGACTGCCACGGCCACCGAGGCGAGGCCGCGTCTGCGACAAACCACGAGGAGGTGGCTGTCAAACCCACGAACAATTACACGACCGCCTCCTGCACAGCATGGACCGTGGCCACTAGAATCAGTACCCACCCAACGGACATGAACATCCAAGGCCAATCACCCAAAACACATAAATACAAATCACTATCAACAATACAGAGAAATTACCGAAGAGCAGTTTCCTGCAGAAGATAAATGAGTCTTCTGCCAGAGATTTATGACGAAAGTGAACTCATCCCGCCCTTAATACACTCAAAGAGTTTAAATAATGTCTGCATTAATGCGGTAGAATATACAGGGTGAGTCACTAACTATTCCCACCAAGTATAACTCCGAAAGTACGATAGAAGTTGAAAAGTTTGTAGGACAAATGATGCATGGGACAACGGGGGCCATAATATGACGCTGGTTTTTTTGTTGCTACAGAGATATGAAGGTCAACTTTTTTTTTTAAATGGGATGCTATAGTCTGATACTTATTTTCTGATAGCGAGTATGGAAACGAATCCAGTGATGTTTAACAGTAGGGTATGATGGCTAGAAATGAGTTGCAGAGACAATTCCCAAATCGTTGGATTGGACGTGGTGGTGGTTGTTGGGATGTTTAAGGGGGACTAAACAGCTAAGCTCATCAGTCCCCCATTCCAAAAACAGGCGAGACGAAAATTTGCGGAGCAGGTAAAACCCCAAGGGGAGGGAGACTCCCCCCCAGGCACTGAAAGAACACAGATGCGGCAACGAACACTACAGACAAGTAGAGTACAGATGAACACCAGACAGAAAGAAACAGAAGAAAAGAAGATGGCCGGAGACTGGTTGACTGACCACGAGAACAAAAAAAAGGGAAAGAGTCAACCATCCGACTACACACCAAAATCTGCAACCAATTACGAGAGACTCGAGGACAAGAGACACAGAAAGGGAAAGGTGCAGGACCTCCTTAAATGGAACCATAAAAAGGACTACCATGGATAAAATTTAAAACGACGTCAGCCATTGAGGAATCGTCGCATAAAACCAAAGGCAAAGTGCCCGGGAGATTAAAAGACTGCCGGAGGGTGCGCAGTCGGGGACACTCCAACAAAATGTGGGCGACCGTCAGCCAGGACCCACACCGATACAGGGGGGGATTTTCCTGACGCAAAAGATGGCCGTGCGTCAGGTAGGTATCGCCGATGCGGAGCCGACACAGGACGACAGAGTCCCTGCGAGAAGCCCGCAGGGAGGACTGCCACACATCCGTCATCTCCTTAACAGCTCGCAGTTTATTCGGGGATGTCAGGCCACACCACTCATCATTCCACATCCCAAGCACCTTACGGCGCAACACCAACTGCAGATCACGAGCCGGGAGGCCGATCCCCAAAGCTGGGGCGTCGATCGCCCCTTTGGCCAGCCTGTCGACATGTTCATTCCCCGGGATGCCAATGTGACCACCGAACGACCAGAGTGGGTAATGGCAGAAACAGACTCCTGAATAAATGATACCAGAGGAGAAGAGGTATAGCAACGGTCGATAGCCTGGAGGCTGCTCAGGGAGTCACTGCAGATGACGATGGACGTACCTGAGCAGGAACGCATATGCTCAAGAGCGCGCAATATGGCCACCAGCTCTGCAGTAAAAATACTGCAGCCAGCCAGCAAGAAGCGCTGTTCAACATGGGCAGCGTGAGCAAAAGCGTAGGCAGTGCGACCATCAACCAGGGAACCATCAGTGTAGACAGGCTCACAGCCCGGAAATGAGGCGATGAGCGCAAGAAAACGGCGACGGAGGGCCACAGGCGGAACCGAGTCCTTGGGTCCCCATGCCAAGTCGCGACGGATGGACAGCCGAGGCATACTCCAGGGAGGCGTAGGTGTATGGACCCAGAAGGAAGGCAGAAGAGGGAATGACCCCAGGGACTGGATGTGGACAGCAATGGAAAGCCCAGACCTAGGTCGCCGTTCGGGCAGATGGAGGACCATGGCAGGGAAAAGCAGGCGACGATTGGGATGGCCCGGCGAGCAATGCATGTGGACAGCATAGTCGGCGAGCAGTCGATGGCGGCGAATCCGCAGCGGGGGAACCCCGGCCTCCACCAGTAGACTATCCACGGGGCTCGTACGGAAAGTGCCAGTCACAAGCCAAACCCCACAGTGGTGTATGGGGTCCAACAACGTCAACACTGAGGGGGATGCATTCCCATAGGCCAGGCTCCCATAATCAAGCCTGGACTGCACAAGGGCTCTGTACAATCTCAACAGCGTGCAGCGATCTGCACCCCAAGACGTGTGGCTCAGCAGAGGGCGTTGAGGTGCCGCCAGCACTTTTGCTTCAGCTGAGTAATATGAGGAACCCAAGTGAGCCGGGCATCAAAGATGAGTCCTAAGAAGCGGCTAGTGTCCACCACTTCAAGTGGGTGGCCGTCAAGGTAAAGTTCAGGATGAGGGTGGACCGTACGACGCCTGCAGAAGTGCATAGCTCGAGACTTGGCTGCAGAGAACTGAAAACCATGAGTCAGAGCCCATGATGCTGTCTTGCGAACGGCTACTTGCAGCCTGCGTTCGGCGACCCCCGTAGTTGAGCTAAATGAGATGCAGAAGTCGTCGGCATACAAAGAAGGAGGTAGCATGCAAGATGGTGGTGCATGATGGACCAATAGAAAAACACCACGTAAGGCGTCCTTCCCCAAATGGCACGCACTAACAACGGAAATTTGGAAAAATGGAGGTCAAACCCAAGAGGGGACCATCACATAGGGCCGAAACGTTTGAGACTCCTTTTAGTCGCCTCTTACGACAGGCAGGAATACCGCGGGCCTATTCTTGCCCCCGAATCCGCAGGGGGAGATTGGACGTGGAGGAGATGTGTCGTGGCCGGCTCGTTCGCCAGACTTACGCCTCTGGATTTTTTCTTGTGGGGATTCGTAAAAAACATTGTTTATGAAAACGTTCAAACTACACCTGGAGGTATGCGAGAGAGAATTGTCAGAGCATGTGCTTCGGTAAATACCGACGTGATACGGAATACCACTCAATGCATGAGAAGAAGATTGCAGCAGTGCATTGATAGCAGTGGTCATCACTTCGAACACCTTCTGTAGATGGACGTTCATGCCACCTTTGTGACCTTCGTTGACCTTCAAAGACCTTACTGTTACACATCACTGGATTCGTCTCGAAATAAAGTACCAAATTGTAGCATCCCAATTAAAAAAAAAAAGTTGATCTTAATATCTCAGACGCAACCCCAACTAGCAACAAAAAACCAGTCATATTATGGCCCCCGTTGTCCCATGCAACTTTTGGCCCACAAACTTTTCAATTACTATCTTACTTTCGGAGTTATTCTTGGTGGAAATAATTAGTGACTCACCCTGTATAGACGACATGAGGATCGATGGCTGCATCCAGTACAAGGTGGTAGAACAAATCAAAAGACAAATACGCAACTGGATAAACTTCCAAATAAGATTAAAGCACAGATGGCAGGAAGATGAGCTCCCATACATTGCACTTAAGAAAATGTTGAAACAGAAGCAACACACACATAGGCAGTTTCACCCGACCGAAGTGCATCACATTACGTGCACACAAGACGCACACAAACCGCAATCACCATCATATAGAAAACCCAATGACACACGTGAATGTGACCAATATATCGAACCACTCGAATTTGTCTCTGGAGGCACTCTCCGCCTCGGACAAAAGAAATAAGGAATAGACAGATACACAGAGCCTGAGCCAACAGAGGCCGAGACAATCAGACCACAAACCAATGCTAGACCCAGAGCTACCAAATCCAGGCTTATAAAAGTAGACGAAGAAGATGACGACGAATTTGAGGGAGACACGAGTGACATTTGCAGCAATATAAAAGCAACCACCATCGCAAACATCAACCGTGACGCTACAACACATACAGTCAGTCCAACACAAGCCACCACCATTGCTAACACCACACCAGCAAGTGCCAACAACATCAGTGAAAGACGTAAGATGGCAAGAAGTATTTAAAAAGCGTGTGAAAAAAATGCAGTGTAGCCGCGAGACAGCCAAAAAATATCTTAAAATGTTTCCCAGTCAGCGGTCAGCACCAAACCACAATCCATCTAACATCAGAAGTCAGCATCAACAAGAAGCCAGCTATACCTGATTTATTTAATTAATTTATTTGATTATATAAGTAAATTTACTTTGACTCAGATTAGAGAAAAGTGATATACTGCTACCAGAACAGCGGATGCTACTTAGACTGCACCATCGAAAGGGTGATTCTGTACGAGCAGACAGACAGAATCATGCTAAGGACACAGAATATTCCTACATTAGCACAGCCGCTGCTCCTGCTGCCTGCGCAGGTCAGAACCGTTCGTCTTGGACAAAATATATATAGATTATGCAAGAGCACATGGACGAACATATTTCGATTACACAGTCAGGCAGTAAATGCTTTGTAGACCCAGACGAAAAACGATTATCTTACTGCTTTGTACATACAGATACAAAGTGCTTAAACAGCAAATTAACAGAAGAAACAGTACTATAGTTATCTCAGAAATCCTGAAAATAGCGCAAGAGCTGCTGCGAGACGTCATGTGCTTATCAGAACCTTACAATATAAATGGGTAACAAATATATCTGCCAACACATGCTCCCATAACAACGGGTGCAATGACTTTAAGACTGTTATAGTAATTTTAAATATATCTCATAACTTATTTAAGATATCAACATTAATTTACCATAGGGATAGCCAATGGGAACGTTATATGTGTGATTGCATGCATAAGTACGCCAGACGGAAAAAATTAGTGAAAAGTGCTGACATTAGTTCAAGATCCACCCTCTAGAACTCAGGTGGAACAGAAGGTAGAGGGCGCATGATCATCGAACTAACAGAAGAAACACAGTTACATGTAATGAATACAGAGGGACTATACCACCAAATGTAGGGTACGAACAGTAATATCGTGTTTACGCTAGGAAATAATGCAGCAAATCCATACGTAACTAACTGGCGTAGGCGACAATTCCCTCTGGTCTGACATCCCAATCTAAAAGTTGTAGTAGGGTTCCGATTGTTGTGTCCCAGAAGATGGGGCCGCAGGTCTACTCTTGAAGGTAGTCTTTGGTAATTCTATTATCTACTTTCCGGCTGTCCATCTGCCACTCGATTATTCCGTCTTTACAGTAGTCTAGGAAACTGTTGTACAGTGATTGCGCTACATCCCGATGTCGTAACCTTTGAAACGTTGCGGGCTACCAGAGGTTATCGAATGACCCGGCAATGTCAATCATTATTGCCACAGTGTATTACGTCGTTACAGTATTAACTGTGTGTAGTGTACGGTTAATGGCTGGATTTGACGGTTATGAAGACGAACTGGTGTTGGCTCATGCCTCTGAGAGCTCGGTGGTTTTGCAAGAGCATATACGGTAGCTTCTCCTGATTCCTTGCTAAAGTGTTTATTACGCACATTGGCCTGGCCTGTTGTCGAATCGCGAGTCCAAGATTCAGTTACTGATTACACCAGTTTTTGTCTCTAACGACGAAAGTTGTAACCCGAGTAAGTGCTTTAACAGACAAATAAATAGGAACCGCAAGAACGTGGCCAGTAGGGAGACATAGACCCTCTCCCCTCCCCCCCCCCCCCCCCCCCCCACCATCAACCACAGAAGAAGAACCCAATTACTCGAATCACGGCCCTACACATACAATAACAGTTCAGAGACAGTGACGCAGAACACGTGACGGATGTCATCACTAGCAGCAGTGAGTGTACTCACAGACATTTCGGGAGAAATCTTTGATGTTTCGCTCATTGGAACTAAAAATAGCATGTGCCTTTGCGTCCTAAGAGTTTCCAGTATTCGCTATGTTTTCTTCTCGTTTTACCAGTCAGGATGAGTAATAAAAATGTGGATATACATTGTATTTGCGTGTGTCTAAGATTGAATTTAACTGATGAAAGGAGAAAATATAAAAAATGCAGTAAATGAAGCAGGCACAAAGGAATACAAATGTCTCAAAAATGAGATCGACAGGAAGTGCAAAATGACTAAGCAGGGATGGCTAGAGGACAAATGTAAGGATGTAGAGGCTTATCTCACTAGGGGTAAGATAGATACTGCCTACAGGAAAATTAAAGAGACCTTTGTAGAAAAGAGAACCAGTTGCATGAATATCAAGAGCTCAGATGGAAACCCAGTTCTAAGCAAAGAAGGGAAAGCAGAAAGGTGGAAGGAGTATATAGAGTGTCTATACGGGGGCGATGTACTTGAGAACAATGTTATCGAAATGGAAGAGGATGTAGATGAAGATGAAATGGGAGATACGATACTGCGTGAAGAGTTTGACAGAGCACTGAAAGGCCTGAGCCGAAACAAAGCCCCAGGACAGACAACATTCCATTAGAACTACTGATAGCCTTGGGAGAGCCAGCTATGTCAAAACTCTACCATCTGGTGAGCAAGATGTATGAGACAGGCGAAGTACCCTCAGACATCAAGAAGAATATAATAATTCTAATCCCAAAGAAAGCAGGTGTTCAGATGTGAAAATTATCAAACTATCAGTTTAACAAGTCACGGCTGAAAAATACTAATGCGAATTCTTTGCAGACGAATGGAAAAACTGGTAGAAGCCGAACTCAGGGAAGATCAGTTTGGATTCCGTAGAAATGTGCTAACACGTGAGGCAATACTGACCTTACGATTTATCTAAGAAGAAAGATTAAGGAAAGGCAAACCTACGTTTCTAGCATTTGTAGGCTTAGAGAAAGCTTTTGACAATGTTGACTGGAATACTCTCTTTCAAATTCTGAAAGTGGCAGGTGTAAAATACAGGGAGCGAAAGGCTATTTACAATTTGTAGAGAAACCAGATGGCAGTTATAAGAGTCGAGGGGTATGAAAGGGAAGCAGTGGTTGGGAAGGGAGTGAGACAGGGTTGTAGCCTCTCAGCGATGTTATTCAATCTGTATATTGAGCAAGCAGTAAAGGAAACAAAAGAAAATTTCGGAGTACGTATTAAAATCCATGTAGAAGAAATGAAAACTTTAAAGTTCGCCGATGACATTGTAATTCTGTCAGAGACAGCAAAGGACTTGGAAGACCAGTTGAACGAAATGGATAGTGTGTTGAAAGGAGGATATAAGATGAACATCAACAAAAGTAAAACGAGGATAATGGAATGTAGTCGAATTAAGTTGAGTGAATTAGATTAGGAAATGAGACACTTAAAGTAGTAAAGGAGTTTTGCTATTTGGGGAGCAAAATAACTGATGATGGCCGAAGTAGAGAGGATATAAAATGTAGACTGGCAATGGAAAGGAAAGCGTTTCTGAAGAAGAGAAATCTGTTAACATTGAGTATAGATTTGAGTGTTAGGAACTATTTGTGTGGAGTGTAGCCATGTATGGAAGTGAAACGTGGACGATAAATAGTTTGGACAAGAAGAGAAAAGAAGCTTTCGAAATGTGGTGCTACACAGGAATGCTGAAGATTAGATGGGTAGATCACATAACTAATGTGGAGGTATTGAATAGAATTGGGGAGGAGAGGAGTTTGTGGCACTACTTGACAAGCCGAAGGGACTGGTTGGTAGGTCATGTTCTGAGACATCGAGGGATCACCAATTTACTATTGGAGGGCAGCGTGGAGGGTAAAAATCGTAGAGGGAGACCATGAGATGAATACACTAAGCAGATTGAGAAGGATGTAGGTTGCAGTAAGTACGGGGAGATGAAGAAGCTTGCACAGGATAGAGTAGCATGGGGAGCTGCATCAAACCAGTCTCAGGACTGAAGACCACAACAACAACAACAACAACAACAACAAGAGTCACTACCTGTCAGCGAGGTAACAGGTGCGGGTCTCACGAAGGCAGACTACAGCCGTCTGCGAGGGCGGCGCGCCTGCTCGTCACCACAGATTTCTTGCAAATGTGTTGTTGTTGTTGTTGTGTGTGTGTGTGTGTGTGTGTGTGTGTGTGTATTCAGGGCTCGGCCAGAAGTGAGAGGAGTGGACCCTGCAGGTGACCAAGCGATTAGGAACAAACGGCATTTGTAGCGCGGGTCGGGCGACGCGTCAGTCGTAGTGCCACGGCAGCGTAGATTGCACTCGGTTGTCGCCCTAGCGGAAAGCGTACAGGATGGCAATCCGAGCGTCGTGGGGTCGAGACTCTGCTCTTAATTTTTTTGTCTTCAGTTTTTGTGTCATTTCCACTGTAAATAAACCTGAATAATGCTCAGTATAGTGTATTTATTAGTTAATCTTTGTCGCTATACATAATAGGCAATATCCTGGCTCGTTCAGAAACTGACTGACCGAGTGATTCATCATCGCCCAGTCGAAAACCGCTAAGGATTGAAGGTGCGAATCTTATAATTTAAGCATCGTTTTTGAAGGGATTGTCCGCAGTTCCATTCCTAAGGGGGTGATATATTGTATTGTAACTCCTCATAATTACACTCCTTGTTTATGTATCTTGGTATCTAAACGTATAGTAGTACAAATACTGTAATGGAGTATGTTGAATAAATGTAATGAAAGGATAAGGTGGTAAAGTAGTGGGTGAATGTTTTTCGGAAAATAATTACTACAGAACTACTAAACGATTTTTAAGGTTACATCTATGGCAATTCGTATTTGACTTCTAGGTTAGAAATAAAAAAATACGTGTTTCAGTGTTTCTGGAAATTCAACCCCTAAGGGAGTGCAATAGGGGATGAAAAATTTCGTTAAATTAAAAAACTTTTAAAGCCAAATTTATGAAAATTGGTACTTCACTCCTCGGTTAGATGTAAACAAATATTTGTTAGGTATGAAAGTTGCTATGGAAATGTCTCTGCAAGGACGCAAAAGGCGTAATTAACAGGAACTTTGGACTCCCGCTACCAGAACCGTTCTTTTGTCAGAAGTGCGTTCGGAAAAGAGCATACATACATGGCCTTAATTAGCGTGAAATGCTTAGAACATGTTGCATTTTGTGAACAACATAAAAATTTGATTGAATATAAACAAAAAACAAAAACAGAAATCTGGAAACCATAGAGTCTACGAGAGCGAATCAACGGGCGCTAATGTAGTAGTGTTTCACAAAAGCCAAGGGAAGGAAAGGGCAATGACAATTTGGGATTGCAGATAAGAAAAATTTTTAACAACGATTGGAAGGCATACACGAGAACTTTGTATATAAAATTCGATACCGTACTATTATTATTTTACAGTGGAGGATTGACACGTTCTGCTGTGACATCCATCGCAAAAACGGGGGAAGCGGTAATTTTTGCGGCATCTTGAAGACGTCATAAATGCCGCAAGTTCACCTCTACGTTTCAGTTCCAATCCCTTGGTCGAAACTTATCTGCAGAATCCCCATCGACGCTGTAAGTATTCGCAAATTTGACTTTTCGTTTCATGCCTTTTATGAAAATATTACTAAATGCAATACGTTGAGCAGCATTTCTATTCATTTATAGTGTAAAACTGGAAATAAAAAGTTTCTGCATAGGGACGATTCGACTACCCTCGGATTACCGTTCTGTTCTGCACGGTTTCCGCTGCCAAGTAGCTCAACATAAAAGGCTCACGCATCGCCCGACCCGCGCGAGAAATACAGGGTTATTACAAATGATTGAAGCGGTTTCACAGCTCTACAATAACTTTATTATTTGAGATATTTTCGCAATGCTTTGCACACACATACAAAAACTCAAAACGTTTTTTTAGGTATTCACAAATGTTCGATATGTGCTCCTTTAGTGATTCGGCAGACATCAAGCCGATAATCAAGTTCCTCCCACACTCGGCGCAGCATGTCCCCACGAATGAGTTCGAAAGCATCGTTGATGCGAGCTCGCAGTTCTGGCACGTTTCTTGGTAGAGGAAGTTTAAACACTGAATCTTTCACATAACCCCACAGAAAGAAATCGCATGGGGTTAAGTCAGGAGAGCGTGGAGGCCATGACATGAATTGCTGATCATGATCTCCACCACGACCGATCCATCGGTTTTCCAATCTCCTGTTTAAGAAATGCCGAACATCATGATGGAAGTGCGGTGGAGCACCATCCTGTTGAAAGATGAAGTCGGCGCTGTCGGTCTCCAGTTGTGGCATGAGCCAATTTTCCAGCATGTCCAGATACACGTGTCCTGTAATGTTTTTTTCGCAGAAGAAAAAGGGGCCGTAAACTTTAAACCGTGAGATTGCACAAAACACGTTAACTTTTGGTGAATTGCGAATTTGCTGCACGAATGCGTGAGGATTCTCTACCACCCAGATTCGCAGATTGTGTCTGTTCACTTCACCATTAAGAAAAAATGTTGCTTCATCACTGAAAACAAGTTTCGCACTGAACGCATCCTCTTCCATGAGCTGTTGCAACCGCGCCGAAAATTCAAAGCGTTTGACTTTGTCATCGGGTGTTAAGGCTTGTAGCAATTGTAAACGGTAAGGCTTCTGCTTTAGCCTTTTCCGTAAGATTTTCCAAACCGTCGGCTGTGGTACGCTTAGCTCCC
This sequence comes from Schistocerca piceifrons, assembly GCF_021461385.2. Taxonomy (NCBI): domain Eukaryota; kingdom Metazoa; phylum Arthropoda; class Insecta; order Orthoptera; family Acrididae; genus Schistocerca; species Schistocerca piceifrons. Next base: position 825,524,343 of record NC_060141.1, read on the forward strand.
TGCTTGCTTTATTCGTCGACTTCCGCGGGCCACGCGTGAAACTTGCCCGCACGCGTTCAACCGTTTCTTCGCTCACTGCAGGCCGACCCGTTGATTTCCCCTTACAGAGGCATCCAGAAGCTTTAAACTGCGCATACCATCGCCGAATGGAGTTAGCAGTTGGTGGATCTTTGTTGAACTTCGTCCTGAAGTGTCGATGCACTGTTATGACTGACTGATGTGAGTGCATTTCAAGCACGACATACGCTTTCTCGGCTCCTTCGCCATTTGGTCTCACTGCGCTCTCGAGCGCTCTGGCGGCAGAAATCTGAAGTGCGGCTTCAGCCGAACAAAACTTTATGAGTTTTTCAACGTATCTGTAGTGTGTCGTGACCATATGTCAATGAATGGAGCTACAGTGAATTTATGAAATCGCTTCAATCATTTGTAATAGCCCTGTACTTTCTTTCTAAAAGCTTCGCCACCTGCAGCTCCCATTTCTGACGCTTTCATTGCTGTCCGAGCCCTGGACGAAGTCGGCGATGACGAATAGGTGCGGTCTCCTTGTTAGAGAAGAACATTGTGGCCGGTAAGTACCTACTATAAAGCGGCAGCGTTAGTCTATTTGCTGCAAAATGAAAGCCTCGTTTCAGTAGTTTTGAGTTTTACTCTGGGTACGCTCTCGAAATAACGACATCGAAACATAATCCGCAAAAGTGGAGGCCAGTCGGAAGGCTTGCATCCGGCGTGTGGGCCGCACGGCGCTATAACTGTCACGAGGAAATGTCGTGGCCCGTTCTGCTGTTTCGTTGCCACTCCGTTGCAATCGCTACCGAGCCAGCAGGGACGAGAGGTCAGCAGTCAGCAGAAGACCCCGATGTGATACCGATATTTGTCACTTTTTAATTTTTCCTACGTCACCATGTCCCCATCACCACCCCCATGCAGACGTGGTAGGCTACATTTCGTCCCCCCCCCCACCCCCTGTTTGTACAGAGAGTAAATAATATGCTTGCCGAGTTTGATTAAATTGCTCCACACATCCCATTTTTCACTTTTCGTATACATCCACAATTGTAGCGGGAATTGTTACCAACAGCTGCAGCAAAAGCTATAGATTCGATACTAATATCGTTTTTTTTCTTCAGTTATTTTAACACGTCACCTCCTTTCCACTCTTATCGCAATTCTAAGGGGTGCTGGATATACGTTTCCTCTCTCCCCCTTCTCCCCCCCCCCTCCTCCATTATTATTCCTCAGGTTTGTACTAATATTTGCTGAAACTCCTCCACGCATTCCAGAGTTAAGCGTACATGCCAATACTTTGCCATCCCCCGCCCCACGAATAGGGATGGTATCTTTACTCCCAAAGTCTTTTTTCCCGTATAATAAGCGCTAAGTGTTTAACGCTTGGCTGGAAATGTTCCCAGCGTTTCAGTGTATTGCTAGCGTTTCCTACCACCACCCCCACTGCCATGGGTGAAATGTCATCAGGATTCTCACCAGCAGCCCAGCAGCCTCGAGAGCTGTGAATGCGACACTAACATAGTCCTAATGTATTGCGTTGTTTTACATGTAACCGCTTCATACAACCGCCCGACCCGTAACGACAAAAGAGGTGTTTCACCCAAGCAATATATTTTTCTAGATAGTATAAAGGCTGGTTGTAATTACTGCAGGCGCTACTTAGTTACGCACTTTCCCATCTTCAACCTCACAAATAGCCATACCTAGCATTTTTTCCCAGAAATGACGCTACATGCGTGTACAAAGTATGCTTGAAATTTGTCCATGCATTATGGAGCTATACTGTCACACTAAATATAACCAAAGGTCTGGTGATGAAGTCTCGATTAAAAGACCTCCTCTGGGCAGTCTGTAACAAATTTCTATTTCAGGGACTCATAAACAGAACAGGCAAGAGTACAGTAGGAGGCGTTGATTTACGGATTTCATGGAAGAAGATGGCTTCAGTTGGAACTTTCAGCTAGAATTTCACGGAAGATAATGTTGAACCGAATGTAATGAGATCTGTAACAGTGTACTCCAGTACGACTTCTGTTTCGATTCCACACTGAACTCCAGCCTCTTGTACTAACTGGCTAAATTAACTCTTTGACCGGTAAAGGGAGGAGGACTGCAGTGCCTGGTAAAGCACACGCAGTGACCTTCAAACCTGCGTTCGAGCTGACAACTGCTTTTACATTTCATCAAGCAAAGTACAAATGCGTATGGCGGTGTACCTGTTATAACTTTGTACACATAATCAAACACCGTAACTAGTCCTACAAGCTTATCTGTAAAACTGTTGGTTTGCTTTCCTACTGCTGAGGAAACGACTAGAGTATAAAATGAAGTTTCTCTCTGCAACATGTAAATACTCATTTTTCCACAAATTACATGAATATATATCTATTTTCCGAAATGTGTGTCAGTCAAGTATGAAAGTCAACCAACTGACATAATTCCCATGTACCACTTGATGCAACAACGACCCATCGGTTACCGGTAATAAATGTCTAACCGACTTTATTAAAACGTCAAATGTTGAAGGTAACAATGGGGAACGGAAAGGACTATAAAGCACTGTGCAAAAGATGATCAACGATAACTACTTGGTAGAATACGTACGTGAAAGAAATAGGTGCAGTGAGGGAAAAAATTGAGGGGGTGGACAAGATGAGGTGAGTCTTCTGTATGGCCATAGCTGTGTGCAGCAAACAGAGTACCTTTATTTTCGGGCACAAAAATCATACACAGCAAGGTAGTGGTGACGAATGCGGTTCTGTTGGCCCCTGAGACGATAACTCTAGGACACGGAGCACAACAGCTAGAAGGTGGAGAGAGTAGGAAACTGCTGGGACGCAGAAGAGGTTATGGGAGATGGATGCGACGTCCTAAGAAAGAACTGCACATGAGCCACAAGAAGGATGCAAACCAAACGGACTGTTGATCTGTGGAAGGACTGGTCTGAATTTGGGATCTGGATGGAATGGAAGGAAAAGTTGTGTCACACTAACCAATATGCCATAGATTATCGACAACCAAAGATGGGAGCAGAAGGACAATATGTCCACATCGGAACGTGCAAGAGGAGAGGGTGTATACACACACACACACACACACACACACACACACACAGAGAGAGAGAGAGAGAGAGAGAGAGAGAGAGAGAGAGAGAGAGAGTGAGAGAGTACAGTAGAAACAGTGGACTAAAAACAAGACATTACCATGCTTATACGATGTAGGGAAGCCGCAGGCATTTAAAACAGCTTACAATCGCCTCAGAATGGATAAGTACAGATTTTTGCAAGGGACTCTCATGCTATCCTTGCTACAGAATAGTGGGAAGTTCAAGTAATGATGACGGAAGTGAATAGTGACCACGCGCCTTTGTCTCCAGAGTAGACCACAAAGGCTCAGTAATACTGAGATCCGGTGACTTCGGTGGGGAGATGCAAAAATTCATCCTCGTGCTCACCAAGAAGAGAGCTGTGTGAACAGGGACACCGTCGTCTTCGAAGACGGCATCACCTCTTGGGAACAACCACTGTAACATCGGATGTACCGGATCAGCCGAAACGCAGTAATGGCATCTTGCACAGCCCACGGAATACCGCAATATGGTTGCGCTAATCGTCACCGAACCCCTGCCATTTTTCACTCTTGGGACGTAAACTCGCCCAGAAGTTGGAAACGGCGTAAACCGAGACTCATCCAGCCAAATTACTTTCTTTCATTTCACTAAAGTTCAGGATCTATGGCTTGGGCAGCACGTTTTCCCGTTACGAGCGTTCGCATCACACGTGTGGCTTTGTAATTCCAGCTCGGCCTGCATTTCCTCGTTTATGGAGCTCCCTTCGTGATGTTTAGGTGCTGCCGGGTTCGCGAGCGTGATATTCAGTTCCGCAGGTACTTTACCAGCGGCCGTTCACTGACATCATAATGCAATCACAGTTCTACAGAACATTGTTCTGACCGCGACTGGCACTTGTAACTCGTTTAGGCCATTTCACATATGCCGTTCGTGATCAAATAAATCAGCGTAACCTGCATGCGTGGCTCAGTGGCTACCTTTACGTACAGGCATTCATTTCTCGCGGTGTTTCCAACCCTTGCACGTCAAGAGAGTACATTATTTCTGTGGTTTGGTTGCTGACAGTTGTTTCGCACATGCCTTTTGGTACGACTGACCTGACCTAACGTGGCGTAACTGAACGGCTGCCACGGTCTTGAACAGTTTTGCGCAACAGTGCGTACAGAGGCGCTTTGAACACCGGTAAACAAGAGAGGCTTGCGCACCCGCGGCCTGAGTCAGCGCCGCTCCCCTGTTTCGTTAGATTGCAGCACCGGCAGAGCTGATGGCTGGTGGTGGGGGGCGGCGCGGCTTGTTTACGCCCGCCCAGCAGGACGCTGGGATCCGCGGCCGTGGGACGACAACACGTCCGGTCCCAACAGCCGCCGCCTGGCTTTCCCCGTCCCGCCGCGTCACCGCCCCCCCTCCCCCCCCCCCCCCCACCGAGCCGGCAGTGCTTGCCGCCTCCTGTTCGATAGCGCGACTCTGACGTCACCGTCCGCACAGGCCGCGCTGCCAGCCACAGAACAGGCCGGCCTCAGTCGCAGCTGAGAGGCGCTACGAGTCGGTGTGCCGAGTTACAGAGCTACGCAAGGCAGCGCCGTGCGTGCGCCGCGGCCAGCGTGTCCTTGGACGGGAGGCTAAGCTGCACTGCACTACGCCACACTTAACGCAGCGGAATGGTCGGTAAGTGGGTCTCGACACACGCCCTTTCGTCTTCTAAGAATTCCGGAGTTTGTGTGCGGTGCAACCTCTTTGGTCGGGTTAGGGCAGTGTCGGCTGAGGCAGATCGTTATCGTCTGGCAAGATTCCAACAGCGCAGTAGTAGAAAACCGTAAAACAGACTTCGAAAGGCAATGCGGTTTTATGTACGTTCTTCCAGTATCTTAGGATTTTGAGAACTAGTTTATCGATGACGAATGGACCTCGTGTTGTGATTAGTCAGCTGTGCAACAACACGTGACCCGAAGTCAGTTTCTACGCTGGAGCGCATGCGCGAGTGAGCCTCGCAGCTGCTACGTTTGAATCTGGTCAGGAGCGGCGCGTGACCTATTTCCAGCAGTTGGTAGCACTGTGTAGATTTGATTAAGGCGTGAAGGCAAGAGCGCAGTAATCCGTGGATCGCAGTGCTGTCGAAACACGTGTGGTTCTCTGATTTTACGCTGTCTGAACCCTAATGTACTTTGATGTGTTCAGCAGCTTTGCTCGGAATAATAATGTCACAACAAAATGTCGTGTTTTTTGCTAGCGTGGGTCTAAATGCGTACTTCAGACATGTACGTGAGTCGTGTGATGCAATCGTTGTTCGGCGGAGCATGAAATAGCCACGTGTTTCTGAACTGGTTGCTCTTCCTGACAACTCCATTGTGCTTCTTGGAAAACTTATCTAACAGATTACTGTAGGACAAATTGGCTCCCTGGTCAGGCTACTGTCCAGATACTGTGTTATGTCCCTACAGCTGTTGCTGCACGTTAGATTTTTTCCAGTTATACAACCGCTTCGAATTTGAACTAGAGTAACGCTCTATATTCAGTTCACAAGGAATGGTAAACATGCGCCAGATAACTTCCATTATAGCGCGCTACCTCCCTCTGTTTTCCCTTCACTAACCGTTACGTAAGCCACAAAGTGACCTAGATGTTCCAGAAGAGCAGTACACACAACAGAATCTAAATTAAGCATCATTATTGACAACATACTAGTAAGCAAAGAGTTCGTTTCCACGAGGTCAGGCTACTGTAAATAACGCTAGGAATAGCATTTAGGAAAATGGCGACAGCGTAGTATGTGGTTCATACTGTAACAGCGTCATATTGTTAGACGGGATGTGTACGGAAGTATTTTTTGGATTCATCTCGTAAGTGGAACTCGTGATATTGCGCAATCCGTACTTCATATTAACAAACGCCTTCCTCTTTGGTTTTCGTTGAATTCTGACATTTCGTTTTCATATTATTGTGATCGTATACCAGCTCGTGATTATGGGCGCGTTTACTGTATGGCCTTCTCATGAAATTTCGATCCCCGCATTTCTCTTCAGTGTGAAAATATTTTGTTGCGCCGATCTGCTTAGGGGCGATTACTCCTACTGAGACATATCAGAGCTCGTAAAGGAAGATCTGTGTGTTAGTTTTTCCCGCGCGCAGTAGGAGTATGGAACGGTAGAAAAGCAGCTCGAAGGTGGTTCGGTGAACTCCCTGCCAGGCATATAAATGACGTTACACATGAAAGCTGCTTCTGCGAAGATGGTTCTGCAGCTACAGAGTTCTTCTTCAACCCATGACGTCATCGAAATTGCGTACAAACCCCTATAGATACCTAAATATCTTCAAAGTTATATTTCGTATCCACATTCCTTGGCTCTGTCAAGCAAACTCACATTCCACCGTTAGACCTTGGGCTACGCTTTGGCCACAATCTACAGTCCAGAAACTAATATACAAGTAATTTTTTCTGTTCTCTGAAGTCTCATTATGTCACATGCTGGTACCAGTGGACTCAATTTACCGGCGACTGCGGCCTCTGTCCCAACGTGTATTGCGTTCGTATGAAGTGGATGTTTGAAAGGACCCGGCGGCAAGTCGACGGACCCAACTAAGTCAGTTCGAGTCTTACTTACGGATACAGGGTACTTTTTTGGATCAATATTAGGTAAAAATCAGCACCTGTTTCTTTCAGGCACTGTTCATAATGTATGTTGTACAGACTTTTTTGTTGGTATCAGGTAATGCAGCACACTTTCTAAACAAATCAGAAGTATTTTGAATATTTTTGCACCTGCTTAAGGTTATTTAAAAAATTACAAAGAAATTGATGCAATTATTTTTTCCAAAATGCTTCCTGAAATTGCAATGTTATACATTTGAAGGAGACAAAAGTTTTGCCAGATATGCATGACATGATGGCTGGGGTACTAGACCTATTTAATTCCACCTATTATACATATTACAAGGATAAGAAATATCACATCTTACATTTTAATTTTGGTAAGTTTTCCTAATAAGTTATTTTTTCTATAATTTAGTTGATTCTGCCATAAAGCTTAAGTCCATTACATAAAAACGAACTATTGCAAGTTGCAGAAAAAAATTAGAGCAAAGCTTCATGAACTTCAGGAAATGTTTTTACCTGAATTCTGAAAAATACAACTTGCAGGAAATTGCGAATTTAGAGGTGAGTCCAATTAAACTGTGCCTGAGAACATTCTTGAAGCATAGTCTTCACATGCAGTCTTCATCTTCAAGCTCCCTCTTGGCATTCCTTTTAGCATGTCTCGCTTCTTTGGTAACTTGAAGAGCAAATCTTTCAGCTCCATGCACCTGTTGTCTCCTATACAAGCAATTGATCTTCCATATTAGAGCCACATTTTATGCCTAAATTTCTCAGGACTTCCAACCTTCCTATCACTCCATCGTTGAAACGTATCACTGCATCTAGTACACAAACTTTAATGTATTTAGTCCCGCAAAAATATTCTTGGGCAATCTTTCCCATATGCAGTGCTTGAAACTTTCATTTGTATTCTGAGTGCCCCTATGAAGACATTTACTAAGCAAAACAGGGTCACTCAGGTCACTAAAAATTGGTTTTATTTCATTCATAACAGGCTCAGGAAGAGATTGCTTATGATGGCATATTTGACTATTTTTGCTTTTTGGTAACCACACCAAGCATCTGCTTCTTTAGGGCAAAATCCGTTAACGGGGTGGTCATCTGTGGACAACTTATGAAAATAGGTGGCCCATACAGTTTTCTCATTGCTGTAAGATCATTCAGAGGTGCAGTTCGTCTAAGGCCAGTGCATAACAACTCTGAAAGAGATCTATTTCAGTTTGTCAGATTTTCCATCAGGTAGCAACTTTCCTTTAATTTCTCGTCGTAGCTTCGTCAGTCTAGCACCCATCCTCTTTTGCACATGTTCACAACACTCCAGCTTTCTTACCAAGGTATCACCATAAACAATGATCTCATTAATTTCATTGAAAGCTTTAGTCTCCTAGGTACTTCGTATATCTAACGTTATAAACGGGCAGCGACCTCTTCAAATATTTGTAGAGCTCCATAACACTCCATACCTCCACTGTAACCACAATTCTTCGAACACTGATGTTCATTATGTCCTTCAGTGCTACCATGGCAGGTGTGGCAGTACTTAGATAAGCACTCAACATCAGCAACTTTCCCATTCTCCAGAGAAGTTGCACTTACAACACCATTCATGGAACAACGTTTGAGCAGTCTTTTTTCCGTTTTCCTATTGCACGCATTGCATGCACTAATTTCAAATTCATATCATATGAATTGTGCACAATGTTTGAAGTCATTTTCGAGGTATATTTATTGCAGGATCTACACAGAAAAACCAATTTTGACGCTAAACCATTCCTGCTTCTGGGATTACGGAAGTGTCAGATGCCACCCGTCTTTGACCCACGACGTCATCAATATGGTGGAAATAGCTGTTCTAAGCGTCTCAAATATGGCGCCTGTGATGTCACTACATACACACGGCAAGCAACACGAAAATACGACATCTCCCTCAAAACATACAATCAAACTAACGGGGCAGCCGCGGGAAATTGGCGGTTTTAGGGAGAGGAAAAGCTAAGTGTAACAAAAAATACACCACGATCCCAAAACACACACAATGACGAACAAGAAGAAAAACATTTACAAAATCTACAGGAATCGGACACTTACCTTCACCTATATAGGTCAACCGCAGCTGACGATCAAAACACCAACGCCTGCAGCAAAAACTACGAAAATTGGAATCAGACATTTCCCTTGACCACAGCTGACGATACCAAAACACCAATACCTACATATAAAGCTACGAAAATTGGAATCGGTCATTTCCCTTGCCCTATATAGGTGAACCATAAGTATTGACACGAAAAACACCTACAATTACGAAAAACAAAACCAAAACACCCCAAAAATTCAAAAGTCAAACATCTCTATGTAAATTAACACATTAAATACACAAAACATGATAGCTCGAAAAAGTATACCCAAAAAGTTACTTACCACCAAATTTCGGCGCTGCAAAGTAGGTCGGTCATCCGAAACACACACTCTCTCTCTCTCTCTCTCTCTCTCTCTCTCTCTCTCTCTCTCTCTCTCTCTGACGCCATCAAACACAACCAACTCATAAACTCCGCGCCGAAATGACGTCACACACAACATCCTTACGTCATGGGTCAAAGCAGACGCCTGGAATCGGACGTTTCCGTTGTTCCGTTATTTCGACAGCCTACACAATCACATTGTTTACATTACACCTCTTCCTTTATCAAAGATGCCAATATCAACAACAAATCCACTACAAACAGCGTCATTTTTAACACACAAATTTGTACCCTGTATCCTTAATAGTACAAAATCATTGCCTCTCTTACAGGGCCTTATGTTACTGGCTGTTCGTCTCTGTTGCGAAGTATGAGGCTGATGGTTTATCAGTTCAGCTGACAAATGTTCTCATAGTTGGACGTTCGAAGACTCCGGGGGTTTAATCCTGAGAGAGTCGGTCAACTTTGCCGCGCAGGCGACCCTAGGAAGAATTCCTCGACCATTATTGCACAGCAATGTGTGCCCGAAGCCGTGTGCAATGAATTACCGTCGTCATATTTGGGATAGGTGCAGAAATGAGTCTGAATCTTTCGCCTACTTTTAATTGGTGTCGTCCCCCAACCTAACCGACGCAGACCTGTAGGAAACGATCGTTGTAATGCGAGCAGGTGTGGCGTTGAAAAGACGGCGTGTTACGCGTTTGTAACACAGGTAAATGGTGAGGAGCATGCCAGTAATGGAGTTGGGCATTATGTTCCAGGCCTGGTTAGAATCTCTGGTTCATACAAATCATCGAACCCAGCGCAACAGGTATGACGTCTTCGGCAGGTGGGGAGGGTGGGGGGACTGGCGTGACCTTGGCCTCTTCCAGGACTCGTACCGTGAAGGATGCCGCTAACGAAGGTAGAGAGCGCTTGCGAAATTGCGAAATCCTGCGATGGAAAGAATACCAACTAACGAAGCACATTCTGCTTAAGAACCTTGATAGACGAGGTTACAGCGACTTACATTATGACTCGAGAAATTATCCGAAGCCAGAGGAGGCATCCTAGAACGCACATGTTGCAAGCATTTCCCGTGTGTGTACGTAAGATGCTCTGTCGTGCATATGAACTCTTGAAATTGCTGCGTTCCTGCATGTGTTTCCGCTTACTGATTTGAAATATTATCAAGGAACTATAGCAACAATATTTGCTTAAACTCACTGCAGAAACAGTTGAAGAAACGAAGCATCTCGCATAAACAATTTCGTCGCTTGTGTTAGACTGCATTATGTCTCTGCACCCTGTCGGCGCAACGTTAAATAATAGCTAAGCCTTCAAGTCGGTGCAGTGTGGTCAGGAAGGAACTCCTTCGTGTAGCAGTTATCAGAAGCGCATTTAACAGGTCTGTGTGAATAACTGAAACAAGCTTCGGTTTACGATCGTAAAAAAGTGTCATCCTCCAATCAGCGTTTTGATTGCAAAGGCCTTGCTGTGCTCTTGTGAGCAATCCACTGACCTTGATATTCAATGAATGGCTGTTCGGTGCTGAGTAGTACGGCTTTGTAACTTAGAGCCGATGATTTGAAACCGTGAAAATCTTGTTAGAGTAATGTATTGTGTGAGAGCAATTGAAAGAAATATACGAAACAGAGTAATGCCAAGTCGCTTTAGCTGTTTCGGTACGTTTATAGCTTGATGACCTTTGGCGCAAATCTTGTCAACTGAGACACCCTTAAGAGATTCGAAGGGCACTGGCTTTGGTGTGAGAGCATCAGAGGACAGCCGGATGCAGAAGCCATTAAACAGATTTCACTGAGAAATGTGACAAATGTTATACGCAATACTTTGAAAGTACTGCAGGAGGCATTCCCAAAGATGCTGTGGCCTTCTGTATGAAAGACATACAGAACAGAAATCGCCAATTTTGAGTGATACGCTACATAGTTTGTGAATGGCTGTACGCTTTGTAAGTGCAGTGCAAGTCGTCTTACGATGAAACCAACAACACATCTCGTAATTAAAACCTCCATAGATTCTTTGAAGTGTACTACTGAATAGGGGTGCAACGTACAGTGAAATCTCTAGATGTTCAGTCTGTTAATATCTGGCGTCTGTCAAGGAACTTTATCACGCTTCTGTACAGAAAAATCGGTATCAACTTTATCAGAAGTCTACGATACCTCAAGTTGGCCCATTTCGTAAACCAAACAATTTTTGTGAAGGAAGGTATCTCTGTCGAGCAGGAGATTACTGTTCAGTGTAATTTAGGTATGTGGCACAATGAATCATTTATGACAAAATGACTAGCTCCGGCTGCCACCTTCAGACCGTAATACACATGCGGTGATATTAAGTCCCACCACTGAGGAAGTCACGGACTACAGTAGCCTCCGCGGTGGCTGCACTGAATCACAGCATGTGTTTGTCTGAGGACGGCAGGTCCCGGCAGAAACGGGCCCTTTCGTCAGAAATGATTGTATTTGCGCCGCATAATTACTTTAGACATTTTTCTTTGTACAAAAGAAGTGCTTCTTGTAAGTTAAATACACGCAGACGCTTTATTACCACGGGATAAATCTGAGTTTAAAAGTGTACATTATAGAACCCGACCTTGCTAGTGGTGGACAGTGTGCAATGCCTCGGAGCGAACAAAGCTTTTTCTGGAGGGGGGGCGGCTGCTCTCTGCAATGGATATAAGCAAGGAAAGTTCAATAGAATGGTGCAATGAACTTCTGTGATTTGTATTACTGTTGTCTGTGGGGGTAAAGAAAAAGTGAAGTTCGCTTTCTGCAATTCACCTCGTTCCCTACGAAAAGTTTGTCATTCGGCACTGTTTGGCGGTACGGTATTTCAGTTCCTTCAAACTGCAATGATTCATTTCCCATTGACTGGTTTCTTATTGTAGCATGATAAAATATGTAACCCTTCTGTAGTAGCAGCTTCCAGTTGGCTTTCCGGCTCAGTTAACGCAATCCCAACACCAACCTCCAGGCGGTATGTTTTAAACATCAGTGCGTGCAATGCTTGACAATAAGCACTCGCAGCTGCTAAAGACCAGTGCCGAACACGCCTAACGGAAAGACTCGTCCGACTAGAGGTTGTCTTTCGGAGTCTCGAAGGTATGCAAATGAGCCAGTGTCACGTAACAGCTGCAGGCCTAACTTACACAAGCAAACGTCAGTTGTGACGCCATCTTCGTCGCGGCCACGTGTCCCACGATGTAAATAAAATCAATCGCAAATTGCTGCTAAAACGTTTACGAAACTACGGAAGCTAGCCTCGTTTCGAGAGCAGTACACAGCAAGACAACGTAGTATGTAGGATACGGTATACTGTTTGACTAGATACGGAGCAGCTGAACCTGTCAAACGTATGTCATTGTTGAAAAGATAAATTCTCCCAGAAAACAAGAGGAAAGAAGTTAAAATATGGTAGGATTTCATAAACTGGCGCAGAATGAGATAAACACGCATCGGCATAGATCTGAAATCTACAGAGCATTTGAAGCGCGCAAGAACAGCAACAGTGCCGCCACTCGTATTTTTATGTCCTGCCTTTGAATCGGAGGCGTTCCCAGAAATAGATGTTAAATGTCGTTTCAGTATTGATCCTGAAGTAATCGTTCAGTCATGTTGCAAGCCCTTGAGCGAGTGTCTTACTGTGAGAACCCATTTTTCGTTTTCCCAACCATTCTTTACCTCCACCCAACGTTTCCTCGCATTGCTGCCCGACCGAGCTTTCCGCCATCGTCCATATCGAAGCCACTAAATGACGCTTGTAATGTTTCATGCAGGGTTAGATTGTGTGGAGGCAAATGGGATTTGCGCGTGCCGGCACAAAGCACCCCATCACGGACGCTTGTCAATCTCTCGGCCAGGTGAGTGTGGTGACCACTTCAGAACTGCATGGCAAGAGTCCTGCTGTGCTTGCCGCAGTCGTGAAGCTTGCAGGCTGTGACGCAATATCCCGCTGCTCGGTACGCACCGCACTACCAACTGAGGTCATGCGGTGTCGATACGTGTACAGAAAGTCTAGCAGAACGACGAAACGCGTGCTGGCGCTAGTTGAGGTGAGCCAAACGGCTATTTCAAAGCATTAGATATCGCGCTTAGGGTTTTTTACTTAGTTATTTACGACATTCATACTTTTAATACCGTACTCGGCAGACGGGGGTGCTGTTAAATAACTAACAAGGGAACCTCCCCATCGCACCCCCCTCAGATTTAGTTATAAGTTGGCACAGTGGATAGGCCTTGAAAAACTGAACACAGATCAATTGAGAAAACAGGAAGTTGTGTGGAACTGTGAAAAAATAAGCAAAATATACAAACTGAGTAGTTCAATGGAAGATAGGCAACATTAAGGACGATGGGAACGCAGGAGCGCCGTGGTCTCGTGGTAACGTGAGCAGCTGCAAAACGAAAGGTCCTTGGTTCAAATCTTCCATCGAGTGAAATGTTTAATTTTTTATTTTCAGTTTATGTGACACTCTTAAGTTTTCATCACTTTTTTGGGAGTTATTGACATCCACAAGAAAACCTAAATCGGTCAAGGTAGAAGAATCTTTTTCCCCATTCGCCAAGTCTACAAGTTAGATGGGTCGACAACATATTCCTGTCATGTGACGCACATGCCGTCACCAGTGTCGTATAGAATATATCAGATGTGTTTTCCTGTGGAGGAATCGGTTGGCCTATGACGTTGCGATCAAATGTTTTCTGTTCCCATTGGAGAGGCACGTCCTTTCGTCTACTAATCGCACGGTTTTGCGATGCGGTCGCAAAACACACACTAAACTTATTACAGTGAACAGAGATGTCAATGAACGAACGGACAGATAATAACTATGCAAAAATAAAGTAAAATTTTCAGTCGAGGGAAGACTTGAGCCTAGGACCTCTCGTTCTGCAGCTGCTAACGCTACCACGGGACCACGGCGCTCCTAAGCTGGCGTTGTCCATTATGTTGCTTATGTCACCCATGGACTACTCAGTTTGTATATTTTGCTTATTTTTTCACAGTTCCACACAACTTCTTCCTGTTTCCTCAATTGATCTGTATTCAGTTTATCAAGGCCTATCCACTGTGCCAACTTATAACTAAATCTGAGGGGGGTGCGATGGGGAGGTTCGCTTGTAGGTAGGTGGAATCTGTAAGTTTCGAATGTTGGCTGAATCGTGCTAATTAACGAATTAGCTTCCTAACTGCTCACTAAATTTTAACTGATGTTTGTAGTATTATCGGTGTTTCATGTTACATGTGTGTAGATTATCGGTAGCAATTAGAAATTAAATAGCGAAATTGCTACAGAAGTTACATGAAATTTGGCCCCAAAATGTGCGAAATGTTAGATACGCGCTTTCGCATGTGCGAACTAATACCTAAGCTGAATATTGTAGGCGAAGTTCTTCTCTTAATTACTGATGCTCTTCACTTAATGAAGTGTATGGCCACGAAATACACGAAAATAAACTTAACATGATAGATTCGTTTACTCCGGTGCAAGATACTCCATTTGAGATAATTGAGAGCATGGTAACACATTTTTATTTGAGGTTTGAAAAACAGCTAGGTTGCAGCAAAATGTCTTCGGCTACCGACAGGGTCTTAATAGTTTTTAGTGTATCAGTAATTATCTCCAGCCCTTAAGAACGTTGAGGGTCTCGTACATGTAACATTATTTATAACGTTTTTAAAACGGACAAACACCTACAAAACAGACTGGTTTCGCCTTGTTACACAAAGTACCCTCCGCCACACACCACACAAGAAAGCGAGTTAGTGTTGCATTGTTATCCGCTTTTGAGCTGTGTTGAAAGTGTGACGTCTCACCGGGAATTTAATTCCAAATAAACTGTGTGGAATCCCCTGACGGCCTTCGGTTTTTCCGTAGTGGTACGAACACATGTTTAATTCTAGTATGTCAGCTGCGGCCTAACGGACTCCGGGACACAGTTACCTGTACTGATTGACCATAACTCGCAGAGAGAAACAAATGTGAGTGAAAAGTAACTGTCGTAGATAAATGACGGCTATACTAAACTACCGACGATTATTTCCATAGTGGCAGGAATTCCTTACGGTCACTCTACGTAGTTAGCTAGCACGACACCAGAGTATACACTTCCCAAACAGGAGACGCGTAGTCTGACACTTCCATGAGCTAATGAGCACCTTACAGACGGTCACTCGCTCATTTATCCGTAGTGCGCACTTCAGTAAACACATGCCGCCACACACTATTGGTTATTACAGTAACTGCAACTTCTCAGTAACCATTTACTTCTGTCACACATTTTTCGCCGTGCCTGCGCTGTAGACGACGAGTGATGCTCATCGCGCCGGTGCCGGCAGGTGGTTACAGCACAGCTTTGGTGATACCACTGTAGGAGGCGAAAAATACACCAGTAGTCTCCCCGCCGAGATAACAAGGACTCGGTGTGCTTCAAACCTGTGGAGAAGGCGAAAGGTGTCGAGTCGCCCTTGTGCGGCTTAGCTGAGTAAGGCAGGTTCAGGAATCAGCAGGGAACGCCAGCCAGGTGTAGACCACTTGGTTTCAATACAACGCGGAAACTATGTAACTTCTCACTGTTGTAAGGATATATAGAATGAGTTACTCAAAACACCCCAGATCTGATTAATTCATACCATTTTGTTCAGATTCCCGAGAAAATTTGTTAGCGAAAGTAGTTTCTTATTTGAAGTAGTTTCTGCGACACTTCACCAACTATCAAACGTTGTCAGAAGTTTTCCGTTGCCTGTACGAGTGTGTGTCGTGGCATTCTGATCTTGAGATTTCTGATAGCCGACATCATTTTCTGATGTCTTGACAGTAGAGTATAGGACACAAAAATCTCCAGAACAAGTGTCATATAATAAGCTTTGCGGTGACATTCAGAAACGGGAACCTCAGCTCGTTAACTGTAAAAACAAGAGCAATTAAAGGGACGTTACGGTGAAGTGACAGTTGGAAGGCGACGTGCATCGCCGCTGGGCGTGGAACGTTGTGATCATCAGCCACAGTGTTAGTTGCATCGAAAGAGTCACGAAGTTCTCGAAGCTCGCAGGAGAGAAAGGATATACCTTACAATGTTTCGATAAATAGACGATTTTCTTATTTTTGGGAGTAAGATGGCGTAGAATTGTAGCAATGACACCCTCGCAGTTTGATCTTCCATCTCGCTTCGGACACCGCTGCCACTGTGAAGTGGCTCCGCAGTCTATGTATACGTGGTGGACTATTTTAATCGATAATGGGAAATAAGTCGGGGTGGAGATGATGTACACCAAATTTTTTATCTAGGAGTTGTAGGTGGAAAACACGGTCGCGCTCTGCAACTAATGGCCGCGATCTTGAACGTGACCAAGACGATTTGGAAGTTAGTGATTTTTTTTAAATTGTAGTGATTTTTAAAGTAGGAACCCTAATATTTGATTAAAGATCTGAAAACAACGGCAAATTTCACGTATAAAAGTATTGAGTCATGGCTAACTCAACGAAGAGCAAATAAACGTTTTTTGTTCTATTGGGGATTAACCTAGAATAGGATAGACGAGAGGGATACAGCATAGGACAATGTTAAAGTGGAGGGGGTAGTATTGTGAGGAGCGAGAGGCGAGGGAACTAATTCAACCAGTTCTTAATCAATAATCTAAGTTTTATTTAAGTTTGTTCTGTCTTGCAAATGTCCCAATAACATTTATACGCTGTGATATATTTACTTTCGCTAATAAACACGCTAATTAAAAGTTCAAATTTCTGCTTGCTCTTTCCAAATCCGACGTCATAAATAGTGGTTTCCATAAAACATAAGACACCGTCGATAGATACCTGTAAAATCATGGTTATTGGTAATGAAAGGTGACCACTTACGCCCTTGCCAATCTCCATCTAACATAGTATTTTGCTGTTGTTATGGACTTCAGTCCTGAGACTGGTTTGATGCAGCTCTCCATGCTACTCTATCCTGTGCAAGCTGCTTCGTCTCCCAGTACGTACTGCAGCCTACATACTTCTGAATCTGCTTAGTGTATTCATCTCTTGGTATCCCTCTACGATTTTTACCCTCCACTCTGCCCTGCAATACTAAATTGGTGATCCCTTGATGCCTCAGAACATGCCCTACCAACCGATCCCTCCTTCTAGTCAAGTTGTGCCACAAACTTCTCTTCAATCCTATTCAATACCTCCTCATTACTTATGTGATCTACCCATCTAATCTTCAGCATTCTTCTGTAGCACCACATTTCGAAAGCTTCTACTCTCTTCTTGTCCGAACTATTCATCGTCCATGTTTCACTTCTGTACATGGCTAGACTCCGTACAAATACTCTCAGAAACGACTTCCTCACACCTAATTCTATACTCGATGTTAACAAATTTCTCTTACTCAGAAATGCTTTCCTTGCCGTTGCCAGTCTACATTTTGCTGTATCCCCCCCTCTATTCAGAGTTAACCCGTATAGAACCCTTTTTTATAGATCCAAAACTGTATTTGCAGTTTTCGACCTTGGCTGAACCTTGTCGTGACCTTAAATACTGTATCATTTTATATGTAAAATTTGCCCCTCTTTTCAGATGTTGAATAAAATATTACGGCTCCCATTTTCAAAAATCACTTTAAGGTCGCGTATAGTAGCAATGCCTGACACTATTTGTCACCGAGAACGACCTACGACCTGCTGCAGCTCATCTCTATCCTTACTTATTCCCCGTTACGGGTTAAGACGGTCTACAGTGCGTATTACCGCATTAGCATAATATTAGTTTACTTCATAAGAAGTCGTCGGAAGTAGATAACGTGCCATTATTATCCTGTGGTAACTGGTGGCATTGCATGCCAGGGTGCACGTGGAGAACACAGTATGCAGCACCTGTACGAATGAAGGCCCAGTGTGATGTGAGTGCGCGCGGGCGCGGTGTTGCAGTGGCGACGAGCTACTACTGGCAGGAGGCGAGCTACGGCGAGGTGCCGGCGCGGGCGGTGCGCGCGGGCACAGACAAGGACGGCGGCCCGCTGTACGTGGGGCGGGCGCCGCACGCCGGCGACCTGCTGCCCGCCAAGGTGGCGCCCACGCACCAGGGCGCCTTCGTCTCCTGGAACTGCCTCGAGCACTCCAAGTTCCACTACGAGGTGCGTCCACACGCCAGGCGCGCCTCACAGGTTGCACGTGTGTAAAACCTAAAGTGAAAGGCTACTACGTCATTGATGAACATCCCTCCAGTTTTGAGAAACCTGCCCCTCAAGTTAATGACCCGCCATAGACTCTAAATCAACAGGATTGATAAATACTTGAAAACTGAGCACTAATCATGTATGGGGCTGCAGAACCATATTTTCGTAGCAGCTGGGCACATAAACAGCATTCATAAGTTACTTTCCTCAATTTATAGGAAAATATGCATTTGTGTGACCTCACGTCCTAATGGAAAATGCTCAGTTTTAATGATAAATAGATCACCTTAATTTACTTCAGGGGTTGTTTTCTTCAAAAAAAAGCAGAAGGCAGGCATTAACCCATAGTACCTTACTCCTTTATTTTAGATCTTACACACACAACTTGCCAAATGTGAATGAATTGGTTGGCTGTGTCAGTGGCCTTCTCGAAAAGACGGTAGAATTAAAGGAAATCCAAACAGCATTTAAATGGGCTTATCAAAAAGCTTATCTAAGGACAGTTACTCTGTCACTCTAACTCCATATTAAAAGTACAGGAGTACCAGAGATGAGATTCCCGTAGCAGCTCAGACAGCATAATGGAGTGTGCAAAGCGAGTGCAGAAGAGGAAGAAGTGAGCTATTTTCTGCATATATGAGCCTATTGCAGCGTTAGATGCAGTAAAACGACTCACACTCCAGAGAAAGATCACAGTTGGCAGTGAGGAGCACAATCAATTCCCATACTTTGCTTTCACAAATCTGAAGAAGCTTAAATAAGTAGGACTTTGTATAGAAAGATCTACCACAACCAGACATCACTATAGTCAATTATGCCTGTGAGTAATATACCACTGAACTGCACCACAAAGAAGTCACATAAAATTGGCACATCCGGAATTCAGCTCCAGTCACTTTCAATTACACCTGCAGTGAGGTAGGCGAAATCAGCAGGGCATCACTTGCCATATTAAAAGTGCGGAGAAGAATTTGGCACTAAGACAGCCGCACCACGCTCGTGTACCAGTGACAGGCGGTGTGCGGTGGACGTTCTACTGGGCCAGTTACTCGACCTGGGTTACAGATCGGACCTCCCAGCGTAACAGACAATTCTGTCTGCTGCCAGTCAGGTTCTACAGCTGTCAGACATGTAGGGTACTGAGATGTTGCAGTGAGTGGCTCAATCAAACGTCGGAAAACATCTCGTGACTGTCAACATAAGAGTGCAAAATTAAGATAAGAGTGTGAATGTGGGAAAGATTGTGGTCATGACAGATACTGTAGAGTTGTGCTAATTGTGTAATGCACCATGGTGCTGTACAAAGTCGAATAAGTATCACTTCTAAAACAAAAGAGTGAAACTGTGAAGGTGTCCATGAAATAATTCACCAGCAGACATGACTGTACACAATACCAGAGCGCTGTAAACAATACCAGACCCATTCCTGTCTTTCCAGATTCATTTAAAGGCAGAGCTGTTGTGCTGTGTAACAGAACATGATGCAGTAAAGATAAAATACATAAAAGCAACAGAAGAGTAATTCATGTTTAACAGGTACACACAAGCTGGTATTTCTCTCAATCCCAAACATTTATTAAGATAACGTAGCAATATGTAATTCACTTCTGGTTGTCCTAGACTTGCTAGTCATATTCCTGAGAGAACTGCCTTTCAGTCAGAATTTTTTGTAAAGTTGAATGAACCTGAGGAATGGGAAGAAAGAAGTACTAGTCACACAAATTTCACTGGAAGAGTTCTGCGAAGTTTGAAAGTAGGAGTTGAGGTACTGGCACAAGTAAAGCTGTGAGGAGGGGTCAAGTGTCCTGCTTTGGTAGCAGAGTTGGTGAGCACTTGCCCATAAAAATGAAAGATCCCAAATTTGAGTCTCTGGCACACAGTTTTATTGACCCTTCAGTCACTCTCTACAGTGCTCAACTGAGAGTTTAATGAAGCTAGTGCATTGGGGTGTTCACTACTTTGCTTGACAGTTAACAAAAATTATCATTGGAGGAAAGAAGTAAAAGCAAGGTGTACATCATTTGCAAAAGAAACCAGAAGCAAAGCCAACCAACTGTGCTCTTTTTAAATGTGTATTGCAAAAAGAACATAAAATTTCACAGCCGGCTGCTGTGGCAGAGTGGTTCTAGGCGTTTCAGTCCTTAACTGCGTGACCGCTACAGTTGCAGGTTCGAATCCTGCCTCGGGCACGGATGTGTTTGATGTCGTTAAGTTAGTTAAGTTTAAGTAGTTGTAAGTTCTAAGGGACTGGTGACCTCAGATGTTAAGTCCCATAGTGCTCAGTGCTGTTAAAATTTCACAGCTCATTATCAACATTAGTGAAGCCCCAACCATGAAAATCTTGTGTAGCATCCTTGCCAGAAGTGTTTTTTAATATTCTTGTAATTTTGCAGAAAGCTATTGAGGACGATGTCATACCATATAAAATATAAAGTATGTCTTTGGAGAGTATTGAAAAAAAAAAGCTGTGTTCTTCACTATATTCAATAAGAAGACCTGTGATGCAGTTCTCTGTGCTGATTTGTTCTGTGCAAGCCTATTCAACTGTGTGTAACTTCTCCAGCTTACAGCCATTTGAATGTGACTTCTGTAGTAGAGCCGAGCGTCAGTCTCCCTCTAAAATTTTTATCCCCATCCTTTCTGCATTAGGTACCTGAGTCAGACTATGCCACAAATTTCATTCTGTGGTTAGATGGAGTAGCTCTTCAGTCATCAGTCAAATTGCCAATTTGATCTTCAGCATTCAGTAGCAGCACATTACGGAGTTTTGTATCATTGTTTTCTGAACTGCTTTTGTCCTCATTTAACTTCTGTAGCAGGATACAACGAAGAAAAGTTCTTTCAGGAAGAACTATCATTCAAACTTATATTATACAATAAATTCCTCGCGTTCAGAAGTGCTTCTCTTGATACGGTCAGTCTGCATCTACCTAACAGTCATCAGTAAGAGCAAAACTCCTCTTCTACCTAGTGTCATATTTTGCAATCTAATTCCCTCAGTATGGCCAAATTTAATTACACTATTTTCTGTTACTATCTATTCAACTGCTCTTAAAAATTTTCCCCCGTCCCTGGCAGAGTTAAGGGGTCATCAGAAATCTGAATTTTTTTCATCTCCCTTAAACTTGCTCCACTTTCCATATTTCTCCTCTTTTCTATACAGTTTACTCAATAACAGATTAACACGAGGTTGAGGTTACAATATTGCATTCTTGTTCCCTGCCCTCTTTGGTTTATGTACAAATTGAATGTAATTCCTGCCATCTTCAGAATTTAAAGGATTGTATTCCAGTCAACATCATTAATATTCTCCAAACCCACAGATGCTAAGAAAGTAGGTTTGCCTCTTTAACTTATCTTTAAGATAAGTCATAGCATTGTTTCACATATTTGTACATTTCTCCAGAACTCAAACTGATCTTCCATGAGGTAAACATCTTCCACTTTTCCATTCGTCAATAAGTAACGTATTTTGCAAATGAATATTAAACTGATAGTTTAATACTTAACACCTGCCTTCTTTGGAAAAGGAACTACTACATTTTTGTTGAATTTAATGGTATTTCATGTGTCTTACCAGGTGGAATACTCTGGTGATGGCTGGCTGTTGCCAAGATAACAATGTTGAGGGTGTTTCATCAACTCAGAGATGCGTTTACACTTCCACATTTACTCAGGTATTCTGCAAGCCACAACACAGTGCATGGCAGAGGATACCCAGTACAACTAACAGTTATTTCATTTCCTGTTCCATTCACAAATACAGCAAGGGAAAAACTGTCTATATGCTTCCACGAGTCCTAATTTCTAGTATCTTGTGTTAATGGCCCTTTGCTGAAATGTGTATTTGTCTGCAGCAGTCACTGCTGTCACCTTCACATGCCAATTCACTAATTTTCTCAAGAGTTTCTTGAAAAGTAGGGAAGTATTGTTCTAAAGTTGCTTTTTGTTCAAATCTACTGGTTACACCCAGCAACCTCCCTCAGAACTGCTTTGATGTCTTCCACTAAATCAACTTGTTACAGATCCCAAACAGTAATGTCCTATATGTTATCTGCTTTACAGATGAACACACATTCCTAAGATGCTCCCAATAAATAAGTAGACCATTAGCCAGCCTTACCACAAGCCTCACATGCATGTTAAATTTCGTATTGCTTTGCAGCATTATGCCCAGATATTTAAATAATGTAAATGTGTCAAGCAAGACACTGCATCCAAACATTATGGGTTTCTTTTTCGTACCCATCTGCTTTGACTTAAATTTTTCTGCATATAGAGCTAGCTGTCTTTCATCACACAAACTGAAAATTTTGTCTTATCTTACTTCATCCTATATTCACTCAACATACACTTTCCCATACATCATCAGCAAACAACCATAGATTGCTGCCCACTTTGTCTGCCAGATCATTTATATATACCGAAAATAGTAGTGGCTATAATACACTTCCCTGGTGCACATAACATCTTCATGTTCTGTAAAATTCTTCTTGCAATATCATATCTCCCATCTTATTTTCATTTACTTGTTATCTCTCACATTTTCAGCATATACTTCATACATTTTGATCTTCTTGGAGATCTCGGTTAGGTCAACTGGGAGTCGACAAATAACACACGGACATTAATTTGGGTAGAAACCAGATCTTCAATTTTAAGAACAGAGTTAACATGCTAACAAGTGGTTGGTCAACCGTACGACAACAGGTTGGTGGAGGCTGGAGCAACAGAGTAACAAACTTAATTTGCTGTTCTAAAGTTTGACGTAAGTTAGTGTTTCTTTTATAAGCCATATTATTTTCACTCTATATCTGACATTGTTAACAAAGAAAAAAGTTGATCTGCCTATGATTCAGAATGATAAGAAGATAGTTTTCATGTAAATTTGAGCTAGTCTTGTAGAGAAGAGCCCTGGTCTCAATTGGCATTCTTCTTCCCTCTACATTTTGTATTCCATATTCAATGGTTCCAGTCAAAGCTTACCAAAATGTTACAGACATGAAGACAGCACAGTAGAATGTTTAAACATCATTAGTAAAGTGTTCAATAAAACTGAATGCAGTAGTAGTAACAAATTTTCGTCATTGTGTAATGGTTTTTTTTATGACTTCAAACCTCTTGCGTACCAAATGAGATTTGGGTACACAATCCATAGGAAATACATTGTTTAGTCACAAACAGACACGAGAATTGAAATAAGTCATACTTTGCCAGGTGCTGGTGCTGGGAGCAGGTGTTGCAGAATGGGTGCCGTCCAGTAACGGCGAGGTTCCCGACGGGGCTGTCCCTGTGGGACATACGACGGATGGTGAGACCCTCTATGTAGCCAGGGTCCAGCATGATGGCACAACAACACCAGGAAAGGTGAGGTTTCACCACTGTCAGAGAACTGAGAAATGGTGCAATCCAGTTCTCCCCTGATCAGGTGTCTGAAGTAATGTCTGTTTATTTTTCAGGTTCACCAGTCGCATTCAGTCTGCTACATTCCTTATGGAGGAAGAGAGATTGCTTATAGTCATTATGAGGTTCTTGTCATCTAGGCCTGTCCATGTTGACAGATAACTTGCAGGAGAAAGATTTCTCAGGTACAAGATTTTCTGTTTTAAGAAAACTCAATTTGCCAGTGTGTGTGTAGTTAATGACATTGAGAGCACGGACAGAAGTAAATTATCCTTAACACTTGGAAAAGCGATCTTGAATCGTGGCATTGTTATTTATTTTTTGTATACTTTGAATTTTAATAATACAGTATTGTTAAACACTAAACCTTTCTAATAAATACTACCTTACAGCAGGCTGTGTTCATGATTGCATGTGAATCTTTGTTTTATAAAGATTGTCATTGATTATGTAAAATTGTATAATGTTAAATAAAGACAAAAATGGCCTAAGGAAGTTTCCTATCCTTCAATTTATTAAACAATTGTATGTCAGTTTGTGTTCTGAAGTGAGGTGTTAAACATAACGGAATTTATGTCCTAACTGAAGTTTTTCTGGAATTGAAATATTAACATTTTAACTGCATTTCAGAAAAATGTTAGTTTCCATAGTTATCACACTAGTGCAAATAGGATGACTTTCAAACATTCAAACAAGTGAGTGTTACCTATCAGTACATTAACCAGAATATTTATACAAAAATCATTAGATGCTTGTCTACTTCTTTCTAAAGCTGTTCAGTTAGACTGCTTACAGTCAATATTTTTAAAACTTTACAAAAGTAACTGTCTTAATTAGTTCTGCCTGTAGTCTTTCAGTGGGAAGCAAATGGGTAGTACTGAGACTAAATGAATTCATTTGTACCTATTTTGACTCTGGAATCAATTCTCTGGCTCATATTGTGAAGTAAATACTAGATTCTTTAAGTGTCTTTTGTTCCTGGATTTCAGTTACACTCAGAATATTTGTTAAAATAAATAAATGTTAAATGGCCATTGGTTCAAATTTCATTCTCATCACCTTTATGAAAATAAAATTACTTGACAGTAAGACTTACCTAAGTCAGAAACTACAGTAAAGATTCTTCAGTGTGATCTGCTTAGCACAAACCCATTACATAGTATGCCAAAACTTATCAATTAAAGGATGCTCTTATATTGCTGGACTATTCTATAATCTTTTGTGAAGTAACCACTGTTAAGGTTTGTATTAACCTTGAAATACTTGATTGTGCGATTGCCAGTGAAAGCAAACTTCAAATGAAGTTTATTGCACTGTTTTCGTACTTCAGTTTGCAACTGCCAATTGCTTTAACTTCAGGATTACTTAACACAAATTAAGTTCCTACAGATTCATTGTTAATCCCTGACATGATGCCAGTATTACAATGTAAAAGACCATTATCAACTATCTTTCCCAAGACATTTTATAAAATTTTTGAATGTACTGGGTTACTTTCATCACACTCTTTATAAAATTTATTTTGATCCTATCATTTATGAAAGATGTGTTAAAGAACTTACAGTCTAATACCGACCTTAGGAAAGTGTTATCACTGGCCTGGAACTAAAGTTACATGTTAAGAGGCCTTATATGGAAAGTGCATATTCATCAGAAAATAACAAGTCACATTCACATGAGAACTTGAAAAATCTGAGGCTATCAATGAAAATGAGGTAATATACACCATTTTAGTTTATGTAGATTACTCATAATGTTCATGTTTGCCAAAAGTTAGATTAAGTCTAGTTAGGTCCTAGCCAGTTGATGTTTATATTAAAATCCACAGTCACACCTGGAAGGAGAGGGGTATATTTAGGGTGTTCTTTTTTTGCTGTGGTTTGTATAGTTACCACAGAAAAAGTTTGTAGCAACTGCTTTTATAAAATTTGCTTTCCTTTGTATGGAAACAGTAAGAAGGAAATGACTTGACAGAGCTGTCACTTGCTGCTACATTGTTGCCAAATCTGCTGCTGGCTGCTACTTATAGGTTACATGGTGGGTCATTTCGCAAATGCTGTTAATGTGTACTGTTGAGCAATGTGCCAAGCAGTCTCATGGAAGGTATTACAAAAATGGGAGATACTATGTTGACACTGATTGTAAGTGCAATGACTTAACTGTGATAGACAACAGGTATCGTAGTCCGGAATTTACACTCATGTTGCAACCTAATCACAACCTCGTGATGCACAATGTTGCCTAGAAAATGATCACCAATTTGCAGCAGAACTAAAATCACAGTTGCTTTGTTCACGGTGTTTCAGGCTACACAGGATGCACTTTGTTGCAAATTATAGGTGACAAAACAGCTTCCAAACGAAACAAGGATAACAAAAGTAAGAGCAAATAGTCACTGTAATGACAATGGCATAACAGGCATTGGAAGTAAGTTACATTTGAACGAATTAACTAAATGAAATGATCAAAATCTTCTGCTTAGACTTTGAAAAGTAAAAGCTGTCACTGCAGTAAAGTTCAAACCTTCAAGCTGCCACACACCAGGAAATGTTAACCACTACATTTTGCCATTACACTACAAAAGGCTGTTGTATTTATGGCTTGCCCAGTCATAACAAGTGGCAGCCTTAAAAAATGTCTTCACACAGTCATGCATAGCTTACCTAATGTAAGCCACTGTCTGTGGTTATAACAAGTTCATAAATGATGCTGGATCACATCTTGCATAGAAGGCTCCAGTAGTGTTTTCGTTAGGGCTGTGTATGAAATGTGTATTTCATTAGCATACACTCACCTGTGATGAACTACAAAATAAAAGGATTCAAAGACAAAGCCGGACAAAGAATTGAAAGTGAACTGTTTCGGCAGTCTAGCACTGTGGAACGGTTCAGGCATGATATCGAGTGCTCTGTTCGAAGGAAACCAGCCACATTGTGCGAAGTGTCAACTAATGTATAATTTTAATCAGATTATACTACAGGTCATCATACATGAACAGTAAATTATCAGTGAGAGCACATTTGTGCTATCTGTGCTACAGCATCTATATTCTGAATGAGTATCGGAAGGCAATTTCCGAAGACAGTGAGTGTTCAGTTGCTGGCAGGTGACCTTCAGTAGAACTAGAGATCTGGAAATTTCGTTAGCTTTCTCAGCAGCTAGGATTTTGGAATGCTTGAAATACATCACGTCTGTCTCTGTGCTGTTCATTTTTGGAACACTACCTACGACCAGCGTAGAGACAGAAGTTATGAGACTTTCTGCAGGACCTGACCATCTTTTTGCAGGACTGGGCTCAAGCACGTACAGTGCAAGCTGTTACTGATTTGACTGATGGGGCTGCTAAGTGCTATACCACCTACTGCACTCCCCTGACTTAAGCCCTTGTAAGTTCAACTCGATTTCTAAACTGAAGGAAACACTCCACGGCATTCGTTTAGAACTGCTGCAAAAAATTGGTCGGGTTATAAACTGCGCCACTCGAACTGTCAACACAAGTGGCACTAAGAGTATCCTACGACTGCCCACATTGCTGCCAACTGGTTATACTCAATGCTGGCGACTACTTTGAAGGCCAGTAAAACTTCGAAACACGTATCTATTTTGTACAAGCTGTACATAAATAGTTGCCACTATTAAAGTCCCTACCCTCGTATGTGTCTCCAAACAGCGACAGGCTGTCTGCGATATATATGTGCCGGCTTCGATTCCTGGCTTGCTTGGAGATTTTTCTTCGCTCGAGGACTGGGTGTGTCTGTTTTTCAGGTCATTTCACCTCATCGTATTCACAAAGACGCGCAACCTGACGAACTAACGCCGGGTTTTTATAAAGATTTGCACCAAGCGGCCGATCACACTCAGACTGGACCTCCCGGCCAGTAACGCCGTACCATCATTTCATGTTTGCATCGCGGCATTGGCTGTGCAGAGACGTGCATTTTCAGGGAACAAACACAGATCCCTCGTTAACATTTCCTTTCTTTTGTTCTCTATTGTGCTCTTTAGTTTTTTTAGGGTTTCACAGCACCATGCAGCAACAGTTGATCCCCATGAGGCAAAAAATTCGATGGAGTCAATCTGCTTGTTCTCAAGAAACAGGTCATGGTTTTTCGGGCCGAAACACGTTTTGTTCTTTTATCTCAGGGGTGTAGTGGGCCACCGACGTCGAATGTCTGGTCACAATAGAATCAAGTAATTGTTCACCTTTCAGTTTTAAAACCTCGAGAAATTTCCATGAAGAGGCGTGTCTTTGTTGATCAGTGAGCAGTTTTGGTATCAATATCACTCAGTTTTCGAAAGTCAAGTATTTTAGTAATGGTTTCACGCAGAAGAGGTCTGGAGATTTGTGGAAACATTGTGTACACCTCGTCCAAAATCAGTGGACCGTCACCACCATTCGTTCCTGCGATCTTGTCCGGCTTCTAATCAGTCACTACTGAGGGACGCTCTCTCCGTTTCTCGTCATGAACATTCGATCTGCGCGCTCGAAAGTCACGACAACACTTGTACACGTTAGCACCATCCAAATAACAGCTCTGATTTCGCTCTCTTCACACGTTGTGTGTGGAGAGAAACCAATTACGCTCCTTACCTCGCAGCTGACGGCATTCGGGAAGAGACACCAACTTCATAACGGCTCTGTAACAAGATCATCACTAATGATAAGATCTGCTACAGTTGTCAAATCTCGTATTTCCTGCAACGAAGCAGGTCTTATCAGCGATGAATACCAACAGTCGTGGATGCCCCGTTAAGAGAAACTTGTTTTCAGCCGACTGGGACAGAGAAGCATGCGTCCTACTGCCAACACCTTGTCGTTGAACGCAGTGCTGCAAACTTTGTACGCTAGATTAGTATCTTTCTTATGGAGAAATGTTTTTCAACTTTCCATGAATTGTGTTGCAATCTTACAGTGCAGAAACAGGCTGCTTCCGAGTGCGCAAAGATAATTACAGCTAGACTTGAGATGTATGTACACATCCCAGGGGATAAACGACAGAGTATGTTACAAAAGTGAGAAACAACAGATGAGAGCTAAGCAACACAAGTCGAAAGGTGTCACGAACTACAGTATTCACATTAATACTTGTGTAAAATATGTAAATTAAGAATCTAGAACAGTTTTAACCTGAATGCCTTGCAGTATGAGTGTAATAGGTGTCGTCCTGTCTTTGTTGGTATTTTCCTTTATTTTGTCCCAAATACAGACTGTAACTCTTCATACGGAGTATTTTTATCCACATTTGTGTAACTTTCATCAAAAGCATCTAATCAAAGACGTCCAGGAAACCTTTCAACACTGCATGACAGGAACGTCTGAATACCAATGCCGTGACACGAGAGGAAAAGGCAGTACTGGAGTAATACGAGGCTTCACTCGTAGACCTTCCACGTGGAGACACACCGGGGAAGTGAGTCAGAGGTGCGTGCTGTGGACAGCGGTGTGGCGTGAGCGGGATGTCGTGACGTCACACCGCTGCTGGGGTGAGGTGCAAGGACAGCCGCCGCCGGCAGCTCGGGTCGCCACCTCCTGGCTGCGTGCACGGCGCACGAGGTCAAGTGCGCGCCGGACTTCTTACGTGACACCCCTTCTACGTGCAGCACCACTATCAGATGTTAAATGCTGTTCGAACAGGGTGAACGTAATTTTTCTGATAGTCTGGTAGCCACAGATGAATCATGTATATAGCAGTATGATTCAGAGAGAAAAACCACGAGCATGGAATGGAAGCAAGTCGATTCGTCCCTCCACCCCTCCCCCAAAAGGCAAAAGTGCGAGAGTCAGCTGGGAAGATCACACTTTCATCTTTTGGGGCTGTCGTAGAGTCACCCTCACCTTGGGAAGGGTCAAACCATCACTGATAGATGCTACAGCAACCTTTTGGACAAGGTCTGACTAAAAAAAAGCTACGGTGTCTTCCCCAGTGGCTTTCCTCTACCGTCTGGTACTGCACCCGGCTCGTTCATTTCAAGTTGCAGCTGACAACACGAGGCCGTTTGGATTTGACAGCTTGCAGTCTCCGTCTTGTTCTCCCACTTGATTTTTTTTTTTTTTTTCCTCGCTTCCAGAACTGAAGAAACCGTTGTATGGTCACCAATTTCACAACACCGATGACATCATTAATGAAATGGAAGAGTAATTTAAGGCAAAAATCTGTTGACTTGCACAATCAAAATCTCTGCAAGGTCAAGAAACGCTGGGAAAATGTATAGGAAGAGCTGAGATTAACTGGACCTGTTTTCTTCTTCGCATCAAATGTTACTTCAAGAATTTTTTAAAATATTGAACCTGAAGGGAAACACATACAAAAACTACAGGCATTTTCTTTTTTTACAGAACTGAATCAGAACTTTGACCCCACCTTTGGGTCATTTAACCCCAATGGCTTTGTTAACAGGCCTATATATCAGGTTTAACAAGACCTCTCGGTTAAATAAATGAATTACAGGACTATAAAAGTTTGAAAATTTATTGCAATAACGCTAGTAACATTGTTAAACGAACCTTTGTGAATATAGTAATGGAAAAAAATCGTGGAAATAGCAAAACAAGCGCACAATGAACTTGGTGACATCAGTCTAGAACAGAGGTTCCCAAACTTTCATTTTCACGCCCCCCTTCTGCCGAAAAAAAACTTCCGTGCCCCCCCCCCCCCACCTAAAAAATATAGAGATTTTGATTAATTATCAAGAAATTATTGAAAAAATTTGTGATGGTGACGTCATGTAACATGGTGGGTTGTTAATGTATCGAGACGCAGTTATTACGTCATCAGTCTAGTCTAGTGATTATAAGCCACTCCTAAAGTAAAGAAAGTCCTTGGTAAACAAGGAAAAATATTTGCGACCTTTGCAGATTAGTGGATGCAGGCCAGTATTTTAAGTTGAGTGTAGCTTATTACTTTCACTCATTACAAAAAATAGTCACTCAGTCACGGTGTTAACGAACTGCACTGATTTGTACGCCTGTAGCACTCTCCATTGTCATTGCGCATAGGTTGGCATTTATGTCAACGACGACAGTCACCGAACGGCTACAAAGGCCCAGTTCCCAGAACCAGACAAATTAATAAGTTTTACGAAATAATTTTCCACACTACGCAGAACTTTAAAAAATATGAATAAAACAACTTCCTTACCTTCATTACATTCCCTTTCTGCACACGATTTCTTCAGCAGTATAAGATTTTAGGACTACTCTTCGCCTGCCATATCTAGGATAAACTTTCGTTGTGTCTTCATCCAGAAGACATACTATTATTAGTTGTAATAACATACCACACCTAACATCAGAATCCATAAGGATCACATGCAGTATTTATATTTAAATCAGATTCAGTATGTTTATTTTATATTGTTTCTTCGAAATAGTTTTTTATAATTTTACAGTATTACCTACACGTAAGGATAATTAGGAGGAAAATAACAAGTTCTCTTATAATGTGACGTATTTATTACAAAAATATTATTTCCACACACATATGGCAAGAAACAAACAAATAAATCAATGTGAAGGATGAGCTTGCATATTTTTTACAAGATTTTGGATTCTTGGCTGAACAGTAGAAACTGTGCAACGTAAATCATTGGCAATACTGAGTTTGTTTCTTTTTTTTTTATCGCCACTACAGCTGAAAATGCTCTTTCGCACAAATAAGTGCTTGAAAATGGTAAAACAGTTTCAGTGCTTGTTCTGCTGTGCTGGGATACACCGTGAGATATTACACCCAAAATAAAGGCTTATCCATCTTCTCAAAGTCATACTTCGCTGCAGAATCATTTTTAATTTCTAAGACTTCCTCTTGTAGTCTGTCTGGCAACACACCCACATCAACGTGAAATGGATCTGTCGCTAACCTATGGTAAATTTTATCATCACAACTGTTACGTTTCACAGTATTGTCAGAAAGCGGTATTTGTGATAGTTTTTGTTTACTTTCTGACCCAAGAACAATATCAGCAGCTTTCAACAAACAGGGTTTGACTAGTGTCTCTCCGATTATATGACTTTTCTTGGTCCTTGAAATAAGTGGCGATAACTCGTACGAGGCTTCCAGCAGCGTCCTACTTCATTCGTTTCAAATTATCATATTTTGCACCAAAAAATTCCTTCGGCTTCTCTTTCAATGCACCATGCTTTGCCCACAAATGGCGTTCCAGACGAGGTCTCATGGAATCATTGCTCAATACCTCATAGCAAATAACACATTGCGGCTGGTGAACACCATTTTTTGGTATAGAAGCAAAACCGTATTTGATATAATCGTCATTATATTAACGTTTTTTTCACGACACTCATTGTCAAGCAAAAAGAAAACAAGAAGTTCGCACTAACACTGATTTTACTGAGAAAGATTCAACGCTATTTCAGCAAAATCCAATACATCAGATGTGTCAACAACCGCAAGCAACCAACTGAAATAAAGGAAAGCTACTGTCTGTCCTCTGTCGGCACCTCAGATGACTGCCTGTGAGGAGTGGGGCGAAGAACGGGGAAGCCCAGCCGCAGCGCAGGTAGTCAGTGCACTGTGTGTCTGCGACCTGGTGGCCGAGCAGGGCTCTTGCTGGGAGAAACGGGCTTTTCCCGGACGAGGGTGGAAACAGCCCACAGGCACCCTAAGAATTTGCTACCTGTTCTGCGGTGCTGTTCTGAGCAATGCAGCCTGGGGTTTTATGCGAAAATCGTTTTCGTGCCCCTATCTTTCGTTACTTATAAACGAAACGTTATAAGTTTTGAGATAACATCAATGAATTGGTTGTCAAATTTCACAGTAATTAAGTAAGATCATGGGTACACGTCATACATCGCTGGAAACTGTGCACAGTGCCAAGCAGTTATCTCTGTACTCGTAGCAAAAGAAGCCATTGTCGCAGCAAAGAACGTACACTAATTTCAAACGAAATTATGTCGTATTTCAAAAAGGCAGAAGAAAAATAACTGTTTTGTCAGATAAGTAATCCGAATGAAAGAGCTGTAGTACTGACCGTTTGAAAAAAAAAAAGAAAAAAAAGCCTCACTAATGGACTTCATTGTCTACCTAGCAGTGTTATGTTTCATGTGTACAATCACGACAATGTTTCCAGAACGGCGTGAAGTGCTCTGCTTAGAACGGACACTTGTACTAGTTTCACATTCACGTCGTGCACGTTTTTCTGGTTACAAAGGGCGTAACCCTGGCGTCCAAATTACGAACCCGCCAGTTCATCTGAAGCGTATACAGTCTATTAAAAACACCGTAATCGCATCACATGGGGATCCGCGGGTTGACAGGGTAATAAAACGGCATTTTTGCAGTTACGCAGTACAAGTGATTATTACTCTGATGAACATAGCCTACTACGGCTAAAAGTTATAACACGATTAAGTTCAGTTCACGTGTACAAATGTACGGAATAGTTAATACCTGACTTTTCTGTTTTCC
This sequence comes from Schistocerca piceifrons, assembly GCF_021461385.2. Taxonomy (NCBI): domain Eukaryota; kingdom Metazoa; phylum Arthropoda; class Insecta; order Orthoptera; family Acrididae; genus Schistocerca; species Schistocerca piceifrons. The sequence continues at coordinate 825,557,456 of NC_060141.1, forward strand.
AACTGTCAGAAGTAAGTTGTTTACAAATCTGATATATTATAATTAACGCATATCGCCTTCGTAATTTTGAGAGTTTCTGTGTGTGACATTCTAAACGTAACATTCCAAACCCGATCTTCAAAAGCTGTATGTTCTAGGATAGGTTATTGAGATAGGATTGCGGGAAGTGGGACGCCAACGATTGCATTTAGCACCATAATCTATCATTAATACCTGCACATTAATTTTTATTAAAATATCGATATTAAAAAGAAATATTAGGTTTATACCGCTAACTCCACCCGCGCCCCCCTTGCAACATCATCACGCCCCCCCCCCCCTCCAGGGGGGCGCGCCCCCCACCTTTGGGAACCTCTGGGCCTCTAGAACCAGATCATGTTTTCATTGCAAGCCTCAGTGCCATGTATTGAAGTAATTTGACAATTATTTCATTTGAAGCACCCAAGAAATAATCTCCTGTAGCTTCAAATTCCGTGGTAGAAACAACTCTCTTAAAACATTTTGTTTCACAGCCATCATAGAACATTTTAATGGCCTGAACAACACAATAGTGAGCACTTGCGTACAAATCGAGTCATTATTAGAGGAATCAATACTGTGGACGTGATGAGGCTCTTCAGATCTGCTGCTGCCCTCTCCCAGTATTTGGAGTTTGACAGAAGGCTTACTTTGTTCAACGTACGCTCTTTTGGCGACTGCTTTTTTTGATCCCCTGTCTTTTACAAGTAACTCTAACTGTTGTTTAACTCGTGTACTAGTAAGGACAGTTTATTTCCTTTCTTGCTCCCTGTTGTCGTTTTCCTTGCACCAGTCTCAGAGTATGTCGAAACTTGCGCAGGACGTGCAGTCTGTCTGATGTTCAAGATTCTCCACATTGTGATCTGCAGTTTTGCTCGCATCTTACGCCAGTGAGTCATGTGTTATTTGTTGCTGAATTGGTAGAAGTGTGTCCTGTGCATATGATGACAAAACAGTCTCGGGCGGTTAATAAGTTTGAATTGAAAGATTCAATATCACTGACACTAAAGCATTTCAAGATGCTGCAGACACTAAAAACCAAAGGTTGTGCTACCCCTACAAGGCTGCAGTGTCTTATATGGCAACTCGAGGCCCACCTGACTCCAAACCTTAATGGTCCAAGTAACCTCACTTTCACTTCATCAGAAACCTTTAAAATAGGACAAGAATGGTTCCCGTGCAGAGCTTATATTTCATGGACTATCATAAAGCAATAAACACCGAGTTTAACTCAAAGAAAAAAATATTGTGTCCTACAAGTAATTAAAATTTTAGGAGAACGTGTTAAATAATAGAAAAAAATTATTCTTGGCTAGCTAACACACAGTAGCCATATAAGATCAAATTGTACATCAAAACAAAGGTCACAACTTTATGGTACGAAAAAAATTCTTCTTCTTCTTGAACTGTGAATTAATATGATGGTTCGATTAGCCCCAGGTATCTGTTAATCCCAGCCTCCCCTACATCTGAATGATGTACAAGCATTAACAGCAACAAATCAGCACAAACTCTTGATCACATTTCTCTAAGGTTGATAATCAGGAATTTACAACACTGCATGCTTAATATTCTCCAAGGCAGCTTTGGTTTCATGGGCGTCAGTAAAATGAGCAACGAGAGACTATCCAAGACGACCGATGAACGCACTAAGAAATAAAAACTGCACATTATTTATAAAAGAATACCGTAGTTGACTAGGACTAGCCACAATTTATGACGGAGGACGTTGTATACGGAAGAGTGATAATCGTTTATTAATATTTTAAGGAACCTGAAAAACAGCACGGTGAGAACACAAGACAGATTAGCAAGGGTTTTGACAAAGGGAAAGAGAAAACAGACGTATGGGCTGAACACAGTCTGTAGGAGGTCTCCGAAGCTAGCTTTTTGCAAGCTGCTGCCCGGGGTGGGGGGGGAGGGGGGACACGCCTTAGATGCTGTATCCTTTGGGGCGCAGTTTGTGACTAGCGAAAAAATTGACAGCGAGGGAGAGCAAAGGAAGAGGGGCAGTAAGAACAGGGTAGGAGCGGGAAGGTGTGCAGCAGTGTAACCAAGTCGCGTGTCTCTTGTTTTCGGCTACTGTGTGCAGCCACTCCCGCAACGCCAAATGATCCAATGACACGAATGTGGAACGAGTATTTTTGATTTGTTTTCCGTTTTGCTTTAATTGGCAACGGAACATTGAAATAAAAATGAGTAATTGTTGCAGGTAAAGCGACGTTGGACTGTTGTGTTGCTCCACGTTTTGAACTGCGTCGTCAGACAAAAACAATGAGGATAAAACAAAAGTACCTTTGATGTCGAGCGAATAAGCGCAGCAGGTTCTGGGCGGTGGTAACCATAGCTAACAGAGGTGCCTCTCGCAGCTACAAATTAGCAATCGTAAAATAGATACTAAGGTTGTGTCGTCTCCAGTAGGAGGTAAGGATACGACGGCGGTACTAACGACATGAAAGCGAACTGTGTTGAGTTAAGAAGTAGCAAACGTGACGCAGATATAGCCTACAGTTGCTCTGCAGCACACTGCTAACAGACAGTACACAGAACACGGAAAAAAATACGACATATCAAATTATTTAAACGTCCCAAACAAAGATTTGCAATGACAGTCAAGCAACCCAATTTACTTTACACGACAGATAGTGACTTTCAGATAACCTTAAAATTAGAACAATGTACACACGAGACGGACAAGGACAAGTAGCCCACAAAAAATGGTTCAAATGGCTCTGAGCACTATGGGACTCAACTGCTGAGGTCATTAATCCCCTAGAACTTAGAACTAGTTAAACCTAACTAACCTAAGGACATCACAAACATCCATGCCCGAGGTAGGATTCGAACCTGCGACCGTAGCGGTCTTGCGGTTCCAGACTGCAGCGCCTTTAACCGCACGGCCACTTCGGCCGGCTAGTAGCCCACAACTGCAGTTGTTGCAGTGTGCATTAGAAGACAACGATAAGACAGCAATTACGAAACCAGATTTTAAACTGTAAAAAAATTCCACCGACCATAATTTATTGGTTATGAACCGCATGTCAGAACTGAAAAAATTACCAAAAGTTGGAAATTAAGACGGGAAGCAGAGGTTCTTCGGAGTTTCAAACGGAGCTTTAGGCAACGATTGACTGAATCAGGACAACGAAATACAATAAAAATTAATGGGTAGCTTTGGCAGGCTGAAGATAAAGAACACCATATATACGCAACGCCCGGACCAGGGTGAGGCAAACTGAACAACACTATGCCGTGTTTTCGGAAGTGGAAAGAAAGGGACTTGGTACAGGAAATTGCGAAATTGAAAATGTTAACATTTAGCAGTTACACGCAGAAACCATATTAGCTGTGAGTACAGCGTACGGATACGTTGTACACACCGTCTCCTGATAGTGTCAGTAGCTTTCATTTAAATACTGTAACCCCAGACGGTCAACAGGAGAGCGTTTACGACTAAAACATAGTCTGTGAAACTGAGTTTAGGATTCATCTTCGTGTGTTTTAGTACAACCTTTCGCTACAGAAAATTTTCGATAGATAACAAAGGTTTTCAGAGACGAGCGTTATTACGGTTTTAAGTACCATTCATTACACATTCAAAACAAAAACTATGTTTCACTGAAAAAGGAGACCACCAACCTTCATAGCATGTGTATTTCTATATGAGCCACCGAGGCAGACGAATATGCAGTGAAGATTTTAGTTGACCGTGAGTTTATTAAAATAATAGTCAACATACTACCTTGTCTTTCTGATGAATTAGTTTACTCCGCTTAAACACAGAACCAAATTTTGCAAAGTTACGTAGTGGACTCCCCTTGCAAATTTTGTTGTTGATATACGATACATTTACATAATGTGCATCAATACAGTTGGAGGCTTGCCCATTATCTTAATACGTTTTGTGAAATTACTTTCCAGTTTTAGTTTTTCCGACGAAAAGTGCGTTAAATATGGTGAAGTACAGTTATGTAAGGGGCGGACGCAAACATTAGACCATGCTACAAGTCGACCTCTCACTATAACCCAGATTTCAGCCAACCCGTGAGGACGGGGGGAGGGTTCGTGTCACACTTAGTCTCATGACAACCCAACTACATGTCGATTTCAAATATTCTGTATCAGATTAATTAACATTTTGCCTGTTTTAAGTTATTTACGCCATTATCTGAAATTATAATTTAAAATATGTAGCTACCTGTTGTAGAAGCAAACTTCAGAAAATGTCTGTCCATGTATAAAAATATACCGAGGTTCCTTCACAGAGTAATTTGCACTTTTACTTAGCATGAAACTTCCCCTTTGAACAGTTCTACATGACTGTGCTTAACCTGACACACAATATTTTGTTAGCGCAACGCAATCTGACTTTCAATAATTCGTACAAAAGAATGGGCCCTGACTAACATTAACCTATACCTTTCACAAATCACTTACCTCACAAAAATCTTCGCTGCTCAAGCTACTGCAATACAGCGAGCGCCACTACTGCCAACTAAATAAAAGATTCAAACTACTGAAGGCACTAACTACTGATAGGGATAGTTAGCAAATGAAAGATATTAATAGAGAACAAACAATGTATTTACCTTAATATCATCACAAGTCATAATGTATATATCAGTTCATGACAAATTACAAATCTCCGCCATCTCTCTCCCCACATCCACCACCGCTGGCGGCTCACCTCCAACTGCGCAACGCTACGCGCTGTTCACAGCCAGCTGCCTAACACTACAATGGCGAGTATTACAACAATGCAATTACAACAATGCAAAGCAGCCACAGACTGCACACAGCACAGCCAGTGATTTTCATACAGAGGTGGCATTACCAATAAAAATCCTAAACAGCCTACTTACATAGCCCCCATGCTCCCCACAAAAATTTTACAAATTTTTTTTTTGGGCAGTGGCCAATAATGATTTGATAAAATTTTTCATAATTACAATAACAAAGATATCAAATGCACACACTTATTGATACAATGTTGGTCAAAAGCTAAACTTTCTCACAGTCCAAAAAGACAGTCCTGATTCATCACAGTAAAATAGCAGTGTTTTTCTCAAAGTCTGAGCAGTAACAGAAAATGCACACAGAAGTAGTGGATTTCCGTGCTGTGTTGAAGAAGTAGTGTTGTCCTTCCAATGGAGAGACAGTGCTGATTCTTGACATGCAGACAAGTAGTGGGCTACAACAGAGCAAACCCACAGCAGAGTCAATCGAAGTTTTGAAGAGTATTGGTAGGTCATCACAGAGCAGACCCACTGTATTCCTGGTAGAGAGTGGTATTGGTGGGCCACCAGAGGTGCAGACCCACTGCAGTCCTTGTAGAAATGGCCAGCAGCCATCTGTTGCGATTGTGCAGGTGCACATTCACCATCGAAGAGTCTTGCGGAGAATATAGCAAGTCCATAAACCACCATTTGTGCACTCACAAAGTTTCTGGAATTGTCCATAGATCCAGCAATGCTGTTATCCAGTCCCTTGCTGAGTTATTAACACACGTGCAAACACTCACAGTCCCAACTTCTCACATATTATCCATATACTATGACCAACAGAAACGTGTGCAGTGAAATGTAACTAACAAGTTAATAATATCATGAACTGGTGACAATTACAATTTTATAACATAAGAATACAATAACAAAGGTACAAAATACATCATTAAAAACATAATAATACAGATAACATTTGTAGTAATAGGGGCTTTACAAAAGAATAGAAATAAACATATACATACATAGAAGATCAGAATAACTTGCGAAACATCAACTTCACACATGAGCATCTAAACAGAATGAATAATGTCTAATATCTTTACAAAGTAAATAACATATTATTAATGCCAGTTATATTTGAGGATAACAGTATTCCTCATCATAGTGAATGTAGCTTAATATTAAAAGAAGAAAAAATTCTATGAAACTACACAGAGACAGGAAGAAAACAAATACTCAAGGGTACACAAACTCATAGTGGGATAACACCAATAGGAAAGGACAGGGTTCGTTTTCAGTGTAACATTTGGTACTGCAGTCCAACCCAAAACTTCATATATCTTTCCTCTTATTTCATCCTTTGTTTCCACCAAAAAAAATTCTAACTAAGCATGCTTTCTGTGTTTATATGTTCACACGTTTCTTACCTCATTTTTATTTTCCATTATCTTACCTCATCATTTATTTCCAAGAAAATCCTACCTAAACCTGTTTTCTCAATGCATTTCTTCCAATTCATCGCAACTCATTCTCTTAGAGGCTACCCCCTCTTAAGCTAACTTAAATCTACTGAGCTCAGATGCTAAACTAAGGGACGAGGCAATGCAGCAGCACAAAATAAGTAACACAAACAGCAATGACCAAAAAATTGGAAAATTGCAAAGCAAGCTACAGTAAATCTAAATTAACAGATAAAATGCAAAATTACAACTAATATGAGCCAATGAGCAGCAACAAAAAAAATCAGTTGTAAAACTGGCTTAACAGAGTAATGTAATGTGAAATTTAGTAGCACTATGCCTGGCAAACAGCAACAGCAAATGCAATAACTTATATCTAAACATGACATAGCTCAAGCAGAAAAAATAATACAGTAAAAACAACAATGCAGATAAGGGAAATGTATATTCACATCTTAATATCTATGTAATTAAAGTGGTGCACCACAACAACTTATTGTAAAAGAAATATTACCATGTACTTGAAAAGAATATTATGTATGCAGTTACTAGTTCCTTCTTATTGTTCTTTCCTTTCCAAGTGCTCCTTTTTTAAAGAATGTGGATCATAAAATAATTATTTAATAGATCTGTTGACAGAAAGTGTTCACATTAGCAAATGCATTTTATTTTATAAAAGCAATGCTGCAACACAGCTGGAAACCAGATATCAAGTGAAATAAGCAATTACGCAAACCAAAGCATAAAAACATCATTCAATAGTCATGTGGCATTTCGTAAGTCAGTAGCTCTCAACTCTCATAGAAAGACACTTGTCATAATCAGGTGTGCAGATGTACGAATATTTCCCATCAATTCATAAGCATTTCAGCAATTAGCACAAAGTGCGAGTAATCATATGTTTTCAAGTAACGAGGGTGTCGCATTAGCGATGAAAGGCACACCCTAATGGCTTGTTCTCCAGGTGTTTTCCTGTGCTCTGAAAGGCACGCGCTAATGGCTTTTTCTCCAGGCGTCTGACACAGCTGGGTGCCCACGACGCATTATGTGTAGGTGGTCCGTTAACTTTCTTACGGAAATATTTACGACAGCAGTTTCCGCTACAGAGACAGTCGCATATAAAAATATTTCACAGGTCAAGAATTTGCGTTACAAATCTGTAGAAAAAAAATGCTATTGATATAACAGTGTCCAAAAAAAATTTTCGTCTGCATTGTAATACACTCCTGGAAATTGAAATAAGAACACCATGAATTCATTGTCCCAGGAAGGGGAAACTTTATTGACACATTCCTGGGGTCAGATACATCACATGATCACACTGACAGAACCACAGGCACATAGACACAGGCAACAGAGCATGCACAATGTCGGCACTAGTACAGTGTATATCCACCTTTCGCAGCAATGCAGGCTGTTATTCTCCCATGGAGACGATCGTAGAGATGCTGGATGTAGTCCTGTGGAACGGCTTGCCATGCCATTTCCACCTGGCGCCTCAGTTGGACCAGCGTTCGTGCTGGACGTGCAGACCGCGTGAGACGACGCTTCATCCAGTCCCAAACATGCTCAATGGGGGACAGATCCGGAGATCTTGCTGGCCAGGGTAGTTGACTTACACCTTCTAGAGCACATTGGGTGGCACGGGATACATGCGGACGTGCATTGTCCTGTTGGAGCAGCAAGTTCCCTTGCCGGTCTAGGAATGGTACAACGGTGGGTTCGATGACGGTTTGGATGTACCGTGCACTATTCAGTGTCCCCTCGACGATCACCAGTGGTGTATGGCCAGTGTAGGAGATCGCTCCCCACACCATGATGCCGGGTGTTGGCCCTGTGTGCCTCGGTCGTATGCAGTCCTGATTGTGGCGCTCACCTGCACAGCGCCAAACACGCATACGACCATCATTGGCACCAAGGCAGAAGCGACTCTCATCGCTGAAGACGACACGTCTCCATTCGTCCCTCCATTCACGCCTGTCGCGACACCACTGGAGGCGGGCTGCACGATGTTGGGGCGTGAGCGGAAGACGGCCTAACGGTGTGCGGGACCGTAGCCCAGCTTCATGGAGACGGTTGCGAATGGTCCTCGCCGATACCCCAGGAGCAACAGTGTCCCTAATTTGCTGGGAAGTGGCGGTGCGGTCCCCTACGGCACTGTGTAGGATCCTACGGTCTTGGCGTGCATCCGTGCGTCGCTGCGGTCCGGTCCCAGGTCGACGGGCACGTGCACCTTCCGCCGACCACTGGCGACAACATCGATGTACTGTGGAGAACTCACGCCCCACGTGTTGAGCAATTCGGCGGTACGTCCACCCGGCCTCCCGCATGCCCACTATACGCCCTCGCTCAAAGTCCGTCAACTGCACATACGGTTCACGTCCACGCTGTCGCGGCATGCTACCAGTGTTAAAGACTGCGATGGAGCTCCGTATGCCACGGCAAACTGGCTGACACTGACGGCGGCGGTGCACAAATGCTGCGCAGCTAGCGCCATTCGACGGCCAACACCGCGGTTCCTGGTGTGTCCGCTGTGCCGTGCGTGTGATCATTGCTTGTACAGCCCTCTCGCAGTGTCCGGAGCAAGTATGGTGGGTCTGACACACCGGTGTCAATGTGTTCTTTTTTCCATTTCCAGGAGTGTACATTCACGAATATACACACACATTTCATAACTCTTAAAGTACGTTTCTTGGTTTCCAACATCCTTTTCATAAATCAGAGTCCCTAAACACTACTCATTATTCCTTACCTCATTATACATATACATATTCGTCGACACTTCTTCAATATTTCATCATGAGAAATACGTAGCATAATAAACATTCCTCAACAACATAATACACATCGTCGTCGTAATAATAACATCATAACACCTCAGTCAAATCTCAAAATCGTCGTAACTTCCTCCAATAATTTCTAAGCCTAAAAAAATTCTCTGCTCATGTCAAAAGTGTCAGCTGCCTCAAACGTACTTTAAAAATCATGATCTCATACCAAATACATCATTCAAAGCTCTCATAGTATCACAATGATTCCGAAAAAATATGAACAGTTTACAAAGTACAGACAAAATACAGTTTCATAAGTGTGAAGTTATCCAACTGTATAATTGCGTAAACATGTGTCACTGATGTAGTAAAATAAATGTTTGTCTCTCTCAGTTAAATAATCAGATAGCTGTGTAATTTGTGTGTTAGAGAAATATGGTACGGATGTGTAAAGTTGTATAAGCAAATACCATATTAGCTGGGTTCCTTGTGGTTGCCACACACATGGTACACAAAGTAAGCGTGTACCCCCCTGAGGATTAATGTAATTATACCCTCAGGTGTTACAGATTACAGCAATGGAATGAAATGTATCACGGAAAACTTTCTTTGTAATTCAAAAATCTTTAAAAATAAATGTTTTAAGTATAAAATTGATCACTCAAATGCGTGTCCTGTAGCGCTAAATGCGCGTCTTGCTGTAAGATAATTCTGTGGAACTGTCGTAGTTATCGTCCTTTGTAAGCAAAGTTCTGCTAAAGTCAATGTACTTACCTCATGATAAACAAAAGTAAAATGCTTTGTGTATAGATATCGTAGTTATTACGCTTATTGTTGTGATGAAGAAAGTACTGTGCTGTAACGTATTGTTGTGCTACAGAAAAGGCTGTCTCCTTGTAGCTACACCATAAAAGTTACTACTAAAACATGTTTTACTTTCCGGAATAATACAGAAAAACTGTGCAGATATAAAACAGAAACACCGCAAAATCAACATTGTAAATTGTCACTCATTAGTAGCGTCGTGATAAAAGTCGTGTAGCTGTCACATAAACTAACCACTGTATCATCTGGTATTTCACAGAAAGCACCTCAAATCCAGGATCCACTCTCAAGCAAACCAAAATGTTGCATGAAAATTTCATTAGCAGTGCTGGTATGTTCTAAGTATGTGAGCCTTATAGTTGTTACATAATCGTGCAACTAACAAGCAAGAATGTACACACACAATAACACTGTGTCTCCTGTTCACTATAACAATGGATTCGTAATTTCTGTTTAAAAATGTTCCCTAGGTTCTAGACTGGATATTTAACTTCAAACATTGTTACATGTTAACAGATTCTAAATCTGACAAAGCATATTAGTAATGTGAAGCGAAAAGTTTTATGGCAATGACAAAGTTAAAAAGCAGATTATCTTTCAATAAACGGTTTTACATGTGAAATGTGGTGTAAACCTTTACTCTTCCTAGTACGCAGAGTTTCAACTTCAATGCAATTATCATGTGGTATACGTCGGATTCTGTAAGGTCCATTGTAAACTAGAAAGAATTTGTGACTCAAGTGTTTCTTCTTATGTGACAATGAATGAGCTTTAATGAGAACTTTCTGACCAATATACAATTTCTTTGTATTTGCTTTACCGTGTAGTTTTCTCCTTTTATCTGCTGCAGATTTTATATTTTTAAGAGCCAAATCAATTATGTCTTTGTGTCGAAGTTTACGTGTATTTGGGAAAGGTACAAGCTCTCTGATTCTGTTCGGTGGTTCTTCATTCTTTAGTACAAGAGTAGGTGGTAAAGCAGTGGAATCATGAGGCATTTCATTCAGCACATTTTGAAATAAGTGTAAATATCTGTCCCAATGCTGATGCTTTCTGTGACAATAAAGTCTGCAAAGCTTATTGATTTCTTTCATAATCCGTTCAGACGGGTTACAATGTGGTGAGTACAATGAAATAAAAACAGGTTTGATTTTATGGTTGCGAAGCATGCGTGACCAAACAGCAGATCTGAATTGCGGTCCGTTATCTGAAATGACTTTACTAACGTGTCCAACTTCACGTAAGAAATTTTTAACAAAGGCGTTGGATACAGACCGTCCAGTGGCTTTACGTAACGGTGTGAAAGAAACAAATTTTGAAGTAAGTTCAACAGCGACTAGAACGTACGAAAATCCATTAGATGTTCTGACAAGCGGTCCCAAGAGATCAACAGCAGCAAATTCTTTTAATTTAGAAGGAATGATAGGAAACAACGGAGCACGATGTGAGACAGTAGATGGTTTCGCCTTTTGACAAAGTTTACAAATAGACAAGACTCTTCGAATTCGCTTTTCCATATTGTTAAAATAACAAGTCGTTCGAAGAATATGATAATATTTTCGTGGACCAAAATGTGCGTAGCTGAAATGAATGTACCAAATGAGCTTATTAACAAAATCGTCAGGAATGCAAAGTACCCATAGCTTGTCATCAACAGTGCAGCGTTTGAACAGTATGTTGTTTCTAACCAGATAAAAATGCCGAATCTGTGTGTGTGTCCTTTCATGCCATTTGCTCTTGATGTCTTTCCAAATCGGATCTTTATCTTGTTCATGAGCAATGTCCTTTAAAGATGTGGTGATGAAGTTTTCAAAGGCGACTTTCTGAATGTAAAGAATACTGAAATTTTTCTCGAGGTTGCCTTCTGTGGTACTTTTCTCAAGCCCAGCCGGTGCGCGTGACAGTGCGTCCGCAACAATGTTCTCCTTGCCGGGAATGTAGACTATTGTGAAGCGGAATTCTTGCAGAAACAATGCCCAACGTTTTAACCTGTCATGATTTAATTTTGAAGACATAAGAAATTGTAATGCACGATGATCACTGTATACTTTTACGTGCTTACCAGAAAGAAAGAAACGGAATTTGTTAAATGCCCAAACGATAGCTAAAGCTTCTAATTCAGTAACGGAATAATTTTTTTCAGATTTGGTTAGCACTCGGCTAGCAAAAGCAATGGTTTTCTGAATGGTAGTGTCATTTTCTATGGCTTCTTGAAATAAATGGGCACCAAGACCGACTTTAGAAGAATCCGTGCTAAGGCAGAAATCTTGTGACAGATCTGGATGAGCTAAGATTGGCGCGTGAAGTAACGCTCCTTTCAAAGAATTGAATTCCAATTGTGCTTGTTCGTCCCAGTTCCAAATAGTATTTTTTCCAGTGAGAGAACAAAGTTTTGGTGTAACAAGAATTTGCATATTCAGAAAACGACGGTAAAAATTTACGAGACCTAGAAAACTGCGGACTTGTCTTTTTGTGGATGGAACTGGAATGGCTCTGATTGCTTCTAACTTTTCAGGATCCGGCTGAATCCCTTCAGAAGAAATAATATGTCCCAAAAACTTCACCTTTGTCCTACCGAATTCAGACTTTTCCAAGTTAACTGTAATTCCAGATTCTACAAAAATACGTAACAAACTGTTGAGGATGCGATTATGTTGTTCCCATGAAGCTTCTGCTATCAGAATATCGTCCACATACAAGGTGATGTGACGTTTTAAGAACTCAGGTAATATGGAATTTAACCCACGAATGAATGCTGCCGAAGAAATGTTCAAACCAAAAGGAAGTTTCCGAAACTGATAACAAACGCCGAAACAAAGGAAAGCTGTGTATTTTGTACATTCTGGATGAAGTTCGATCTGATAAAAGCTGGATCTGAGATCAATGGAAGACAACACTTTTACACCATTAAAATTTTGAAGAAGTTCTTCTAACGTTTGCGGCCTGTCTGTTTCAGGAATAATGATCGTATTGATTTGTCTCGAATCTAAGACAAGCCTGATCGATCCATTTTTCTTCTCAACAACATGTAATGGATTGTTGTATGAGCTTACTGCAGGCTCAATAATGCCCTCATCGAGCATAGATTGTATTTCTGTTCTAACACGGTCCCTATAATGTACTGGAATTACATATGGTCTAACACAAAATTTAGTATGCTCACGAACACGAAATTGGTATTGAAATCCCTTGATTGTTCCTGTTTTATGAGTAAAAACTGTGGAATGTGCTTGTAAAATCTCAAAAAGGTCCTGCCTATCAGCGTCATTACAATTCTCAATTGTTTGAATTTTATTCTGAATTAACTTATTAGTGTCAAATGCGCCGTCGATATCATCCCTGTCAGTACTTGCAGAGTGATTGTTAGTGTCTAGTTCCGTAGAAAATTCCGAACTGTTGTCTAACAGAACGTAAAGCCGATTAATTTCCTCATCATGGTTTGAGAGCCAATCTTCAAATTTCAAAGCTATTGACTTACCTTCTTTTTCTAAAGTTATTTCAGCATCGTGAAAGTTTAAGATTGCTTTGTATTCATTCAAAAAGTCTACTCCCAGTATAATTTCCGTCGACAATAATGGAACAATAAGGAAGTTCGTAGAGAAGCTGTGGCTTTGACAAAAGAATTCTAGGTTGGTTTGTTGGCGTACATCTACACTTTTTCCAAAGATTGCACCTTGTAATTTAATCTTACGTAACGGAAGTGTGGGGCAATCGTTCGATTTGTTGCATTTGCTAAAGGCTGTTTCACTGATTACTGAAATGGGACTGCCAGAGTCAAGTACTGCCGTAAATTTTACGTCATTTACTGTAATGCAAATCACAGGATATGCAACGTTGTTATGTTTTACGTCGTGTTCTTGGAGTAAGATGTCCCTAATATCTTCCATTTTTACGTAATTACTAGCTACGGCAGCTGCGTCGTTAGTGTCATAAGAACGTTTTGTGGCTGCTAGCGGTGTGAGTCATTGCCTATTGTCTCTTTGTTGGCGCGCGTCGTTATTGGGGTTTGGAGACCTAACTTCTACAAATTCACCGTGACGAGAGGGCCCTGCTCTGTTTGAATCCCGCCAGTTCTGATGCAATTCAGGTCTGTCGTTACGATCATATCGTCTGTCGTCATGTCGGTAGATTCCATAGTTTCTTTCTTGTCGGTCACATGGTGGAGAATTTCTCCCTGAATCGTAACTGCGCGCTGGTCCGTTGCGTCTAAAGTTATTCTGTCTCCCTTGATAGTATTTATTTTGGTTCCCATATTGTCTGTTTCTCTTATTGTCTCTGTGATAGTCATTACCACGGAGAGGTGATCTTTCCCTGTAGTTATTACTACTCTGCCAACGGTTGTCATACGGGTGGTGTCTGGCTTGGTCACGATTTGTGTTGTGAGAATAGCCTTGTCGTGTCAAGTTATTACTTCTTTCATCGCGGAATTGCGACGGATGTGACCTGTAATTGTTGTGTTCCTGGTTTCGCGTTCCGCGATTGTCAGTGTCAATTTCTAATTCTTGTAACAGTCCCTGAAATGCTTCAATGTCGTCTTTGCAACGCCCTGCCAAAATAATGTGTCGTAAATGTTCAGGTAATTTGATTAAGCAAATGCGGATGAGTTCTGAGGGGCTGTATGGGTTTGACAGGTACTGATTCTTGTGCAACATGTCTTCAAAATATTTCACAAGACTGGAAAATTCAGATTGTTCGAAATGTTTCATCATTATGATGCCATGTTTTACGCGGTCTTGTGTGGCTTGAGACCAATATGCTGAGAGGAAGGCATGGTAAAATTCTCCTTCACTGTGGCAATCGTGAATGACCGATCGCATTCTTACAGCTGGTTCATTCTCTAAGTAGCCACACATAAATTCTAATCTGTGCTCCAATGACCAGTTGGGAGGAAAACAATGAGAGAATTGATGGAGCCATGCTTGTGGATGAATGTCGTTGCCAGAATTCTTAAATGTTTTGAATTTACGTGTAGTAATGAACAGCTTATAGTCAAAATCATCATGTCGGCGAGTCGCATATCGGTCATTGTTAGGTCGTGTCGGCCGTTCCATCTCAAAATTCGGTGCACATTCCCAATTTCTTTCATTACTTCCGAAATGCCCTGTGTTATTATTTTGCAGCTTTTCCGTGTTTCTAAGTCCCTCTTCCCGTGTTGGAGCGCGAGTGTCCTCTGAAATACGTAATTCTTGTATTACCTGTGTCAGCTGATCTTGTACTTCCCGGATTTCTCTTTGGTGTTGTGTATTAATTTGATTCTGATTTTGTTTGAATTTTCTTATTTGTTCATACTCTTCTGTGTCAGTGAAGGCTACGGGTCTTGTGTCATTCAGATCATCATCTACCTTTGTAGATAAGTTAGTGAATTGATCCGAAAGTTCGGCTACTTTCTCCGATAGTGTACTTATTTCCTCAGCGTGTTTTTCTGAACCAAGTTTCAGAGTATCTACTTTGTCCTTTAAGTTTTCCTGAGCTTTTGCAAGTTGCGTAACCGATCGGTAGATGCAACTGAGTCAAATTTAGCCCACAAGGTCTCATGATTTTCATGAACAATGGTTTGCAGCTCTTTTATGGCTGCTTCGTGATTCTGTAATGCATTTTCATGCCGCGAAAAAATAGGTTGAAAATGCTCACAAATTTGTGTTTTTACGTCATTACAGACTTTTTGACATTTCGATTCAATGTTATGTAACTCAGTAGTTAAATCTTCACGCGTTTGTTCAAGAGTTTGTTCCAATGAGTCTAACTTTTGAAGCTGTTGCTGTGTTTGTCTCTGGTGTTGTTCCATTGTGTCTAACTTTTTAAGATTTTGTTCCACTGTGTCTAACTTTTTAAGATTTTGTCCCATTTGTTTCTGATTTTGTTCAAGTGTTGTGTCTAACTTTTGTAGCTTTTGTCCCATTTGTTGCATTAACTGTAATAACAATGCACTGGTGTCTGAAACATGTTCCTCAGCGCTTTTCGGCAGTGAATTTGCACCGGCAACATTGACATTTTGACATGCAGAAAATGTGTCTTGACTTATTTGAGAAAACGGCGAGAACCCAAAACCTGAGTCTACAGTATTCGCAAAATTGTGTCCTGACATTCCCGATTCCTGAGGCAAGCTGTTGCCGACCGATCGATCGATAATGCGTCCCTCTTCACTAATTGTTTCACTGTCCACGCCATTGTTTGCCGCCTGCTCCATTTCCCTATGAACAGTTACCAAATTACTACTTTGAACATCAGCTAATTCATTACTCGGTGGCGCTAACACACTGCTTTCATTTTCACTGTCATTTCTCAGTTTACTTTGGAGCCTAGTATTACGTTTTTCACACGCCATTATTGTCACAGTATTTCACACAACAACACAGAAAAACACAATTTGAAGATCAAAAATAAGAGAACACATTAACATAGCACTGAAAATACACTCCTGGAAATTGAAATAAGAACACCGTAAATTCATTGTCCCAGGAAGGGGAAACTTTATTGACACATTCCTGGGGTCAGATACATCATATGATCACACTGACAGAACCACAGGCACATAGACACAGGCAACAGAGCATGCACAATGTCGGCACTAGTACAGTGTATATCCACCTTTCGCAGCAATGCAGGCTGCTATTCTCCCATGGAGACGATCGTAGAGATGCTCGATGTAGTCCTGTGGAACGGCTTGCCATGCCATTTCCACCTGGCGCCTCAGTTGGACCAGCGTTCGTGCTGGACGTGCAGACCGCGTGAGACGATGCTTCATCCAGTCCCAAACATGCTCAATGGGGGACAGATCCGGAGATCTTGCTGGCCAGGGTAGTTGACTTACACCTTCTAGAGCACGTTGGGTGGCACGGGATACATGCAGACGTGCATTGTCCTGTTGGAACAGCAAGTTCCCTTGCCGGTCTAGGAATGGTAGAACGATGGGTTCGATGACGGTTTGGATGTACCGCGCACTATTCAGTGTCCCCTCGACGATCACCAGTGGTGTACGGCCAGTGTAGGAGATCGCTCTCCACACCATGATGCCGGGTGTTGGCCCTGTGTGCCTCGGTCGTATGCAGTCCTGATTGTGGCGCTCACCTGCACGGCGCCAAACACGCATACGACCATCATTGGCACCAAGGCAGAAGCGACTCTCATCGCTGAAGACGACACGTCTCCATTCGTCCTTCTATTCACGCCTGTCGCGACACCACTGGAGGCGGGCTGCATGATGTTGGGGCGTGAGTGGAAGACGGCCTAACGGTGTGCGGGACCGTAGCCCAGCTTCATGGAGACGGTTGCGAATGGTCCTTGCCGATACCCCAGGAGCAACAGTGTCCCTAATTTGCTGGGAAGTGGCGGTGCGGTCCCCTACGGCACTGCGTAGGATCCTACGGTCTTGGCGTGCATCCGTGCGTCGCTGCGGTTCAGTCCCAGGTCGACGGGCACGTGCACCTTCCGCCGACCACTGGCGACAACATCGATGTACTGTGGAGACCTCACGCCCCACGTGTTGAGCAATTCGGCGGTACGTCCACCCGGCCTCCCGCATGCCCACTATACGCCCTCGGTCAAAGTCCGTCAACTGCACATACGGTTCACGTCCACGCTGTCGCGGCATGCTACCAGTGTTAAAGACTGCGATGGAGCTCCGTATGCCACGGCAAATTGGCTGACACTGACGGCGGCGGTGCACAAATGCTGCGCAGCTAGCGCCATTCGACGGCCAACACCGCGGTTCCTGGTGTGTCCGCTGTGCCGTGCGTGTGATCATTGCTTGTACAGCCCTCTCGCAGTGTCCGGAGCAAGTATGGTGGGTCTGACACACCGGTGTCAATGTGTTCTTTTTTCCATTTCCAGGAGTGTAATATCTAGTTAATTGCAAGCGCAGCTGCGAAATACTTGGTGCAAATCTACATGCATGCCACAACTGTTTTACTGTACAACAATGAAAAACTACAACTACAAAGGAAATTCTCTCTATGATTACGCGCTACCAATAAACAATAGCTACACCAATTACACAAACTACAAGAAAAAATCAGAAGATTCCAGTGAGGTATCCTCGGCTAAGGGTCGACATATGAAACTTCCCCTTTGAACAATTCTACACGAGACTGTGCTTAACCTGACACACAATATTTTGTTAGCGCAACGCAATCTGACTTTCAATAATTCGTACAAAAGAATGGGCCCTGACTAACATTAACCTATACCTTTCACAAATCACTTACCTCACAAAAATCTTCGCTGCTCAAGCTACTGCAATACAGCGAGCGCCACTACTGCCAGCTAAATAAAAGATTCAAACTACTGAAGGCACTAACTACTGATATGGATAGTTAGCAAATGAAAGATATTAATCGAGAACAAACAATGTATTTACCTTAATATCATCACAAGTCATAATATATATATCAGTTCATGACAAATTACAAATGTCCGCCATCTCTCTCCCCACATCCACCACCGCTGGCGGCTCACCTCCAACTGCGCAACGCTACGCGCTGTTCACAGCCAGCTGCCTAACACTACAATGGCGAGTATTACAACAATGCAATTACAACAATGCAAAGCAGCCACAGACTGCACACAGCACAGCCAGTGATTTTCATACAGAGGTGGCGTTACCAATAAAAATCCTAAACAGCCTACTTACAAGCATATAACGGTCTCCTTTTACATTTTGAAGCTATAATTTAAAATAAGTAACCTTCTGTTCACAGGAAATTACGGACTTTCCCATCTGTAACCTGTGCTTTGGGTAGTGAAAGCATACTTCATTTAAAGTGCTGAAAATGTAGCGGGTAAAACTGATTACAGACGAGTAATAAACAAAATTAACAGGACAAAGCCTGAAAGGCTGGATGAAAAAGTCAAGACTAGGAGCATGCATAATTATGGGAAACATACATGTATAGACTAGTGGTTCTATGAATATGAGGGGCATAGATGTCAACCCAGTAGTAGGCGCAGAGTGGAAAATTGAAAGGGGGAAGGAATACACAGCGTGTAACAAAAATGTACGGCACAAATTGCAGGACACATTCCTTATATATAGAGGAAGAAATTATGTTATATGAACATGGGTGTGGAAACGCTTTGTTTTCATGTTATAACTCATTTTCTTCGGTTCACTAAACATGGGAAACACACACGAAAAGAATGATGCAGCATAGCACATGCAGGTCTTTCTCACAGGAAAGAACATTCTCTGCGAAATTACGATAGCTTTGTCCGTTGAGCCTGGATGAAAGAAAGTAAGGCGCTACCAAACAGTCACCAACAAGGACGGCCCAAACACTGACAGAAAATCTTTGTTGATGACTTGCTTCAAGAGTTGCATAAGGATTGACCTCTGCCCACACGTGCCTTTTGTGAAAATGTAAAATTTGATCTCGTTGAAACTTGCTGGAGAAAAAGAGTTGTAACGTGGAAACAAAGAGTTACCAGACCCATGTTCATATAATTTCTTTGTCTACATGCGAGGAATGTGTCCTGGAATTTGTGCCGTACAGTTTTGTTACACCCTGTATAGGAGAACTACACAAGGGAAATTAACCTGAAGACCTTGTTGTAGAAAGGAATGAGGAAATATATGAAATGGTAAATATGATATATATACAGGGTGAACATTAATAAAACCAACAAACTGCATGGGATGGTTTCTGACTAGAAATGGAGGAGAAAAGGGTCGTACGAACGAACGTGTGTCCAGAAATGCATCGTTCCTACGGTAGATGGCGCTGATGAACAGAAGTTCCTCTGACCTCGTGCAGTGTGTTCCTCGTGTACTGCCGAAACCCAGTTCTCATGGTTCAGAGTTCTCACTCAGAAGTCTTCTCAATTCAATTTGTGTAGCTGTAGGTGAACGCCATCTCTGTATGTCATTCTGTGGATGACTCTCTGTCGGTAGAGGCTAGCCACTATTTGGAGTACGTTGCTCTGTGCCAATTTCAGACTTTATCTCTTTGTGCTAGTTTCTAAATCATTTATTTGTGTTGCGATTTCTACCACCAAACATTCTTAATTATGAAGAGATCTGGTGATCTTGCTGGCCTAGGTAGGGTCTGGGAAAAACGAAGACAAGCCGTAGAAATTCTCGCCGTGTGCAGTCTGGAATTATCTTTCTGAAATGTAAGCCCAGGATGGCTGGCCATGAAGGGCAACAAAACGAGACGTAGAATATCGGCGACGTGAAGCTCCAGCTCTCAGCTGTTACACGAGTACGAGTAGAACAGAGTGGCAAGTTAAGTGTTCTTCTGTGTTTTCCTCTTAGTATATTTATTAAATTACGTGCGTGGTGGTTTTCGGTTTAAGAGGTTTAACCTCGCGTTTCTGAAAATGTAATTTCATTCAGTCTGTAGCGCAATAGTTGCTCACTGAACAGCCAGCAATATAGCTCATTAACGCATCAGCGTGCATTGGTGATGTATCAGAAAGGTAGCAGGTTGCATATCTAGAATATGTCTGTTTTTGTCGTTTGCTTCTTCAGTTAGTCAGGATGTGTGCACGCTGTGTGCGCACGCAGGAGGGTCGTCACCTCCAGCCTGCCGCCTCGGAGTACAGCGGTGGCGGAGAATCTGGCGCGTCGCGAGGGCACATTCGATGCCGCCTGTTTAGCCCCAGGGCTCTGCTTCCGAGGCACCTCCTAGTGCACCCGAGGGTCCGAGCAGGCAGTAGCTACTGGGAGCCCCTTAGGCAGATAGCGTCCAGGGCTGGTAAGAAAGCCAATGTGCGCTCGGTATGTCTGCCGTGGGGCCTCATCCGAGACGTGGAGACAGCCTTGCCGGTGGCTGTGGAGCGCGCAGAGTGCAGGCGTCTGCAGGTTGTGGCTCACGTCGGCACCAGCGACGCCTGTCGCACGGGTTCAGAGGCGATTCCCACTTCGTATAGGCGGCTGGTGGAGGTAGCGAAGGCTGCTGGCATTGTGTGCGGGGGGTGCGAGCAGCGCTCGCAGTTTGCTGTATCGTTCCCAGAGTTAATCTGGGTTCTTTGGTTTGGAGCCGAGCAGCGGGTGCTCTAGGGTGCAGATTTCTAGACCTGCGTTATCGTGTGGAGATTTGTAGGACTTCCCTACACAAAGGAAGCAGAATACTTGTGGAGTGCACATGAGGTTTTTTTTAAGTTAGACAGTACTATAACTGCGACTTCCATTTGTGTTTGCTAATTTGTTTAATTATTAGTGTGAATGGGAAGTATTAAATAAACGAATATTGTTATGTCTGTTAACTGCGTATACGTCAGCATGAGAACAGTGTATTGAGAGAGCGACTCACACCCTGGGGAAACTGTAAAGTACAAATGGCCACTTTATGGAACTGAGAAAACCAGATATATTTCACAAAAATTTTGTTATTTAAAGAGGGGGTTATTTTGATATCTGTGGATTTTATATCTTCTTTAGAAAAATTGTTCATGAAAGCTATTAAGTTGCGACTGGTCAAAAGTAAAGGACGCGGGATTGCCTGGTTTAATACTAATTGGATTGGTTACGATGTATATCGGCTAATCAGAGGACAGTACGTTTACGCGTATTTTGTGGGCTCAGACAAATGCCTTGTGAAAGCTAAGTCCAGTTCGGATCTCAGCTGTGGTCAAGATCAGAAATGGATATAAGGAGCTGTGAGTATATGTGAAAATTTTACGGAATAATGGTTAAAACTGACCGTGAAATGCTGAAAAGTGGAAGTGAATGTACGAAAAAAGAAAGGTCACGTGAAATTCCTATTTTAATACCTAAATTGTGGCTTTTGAATAACCAAAATCCGCGTGGCGTGTTACACAAGGCGTGATCGCAAACAACATTCGTAGTGGTCAAATTCTGTAATGTTTTAGATGGCATTCAGTCACCGACAATCCGTTTGTAATCCTTCCGATAAATGCTTGATTGATTACCGTCTATTACGAGTGATTTCGTGTGAATCATGAAACTGTAACTTAAGATTACACAAGGACTTGGCGCTGTTTTGCATCAAACAAGTCACGATATATCGAAGTTGTCACTCTTAAACTACTTTTCAACCTGATACTGAAATCCTCTGTTGCACCCGTTGTATTCGTATGATGCTCTACTGGTTCCACTACAGCTTTTCCATTAGATGAACAGCATTCTTTTGTAACAGGGAAGACGTGCCGAGCGGACTGCAGAAGAAGAAATCACCGAAAGGTGAGTGGAACTGTTTTCTGTTGGACGAGCGTAAAAAATGCGACATTGCAATACCTCGTCTACATTGTGTGCGATCGTAACAGAGAATTACGGAAATAACAGAAAATTAGATTTTTATAGTGGCTGGATGTTTAACAGCAGGCAAGTTTGAGTGTGAGGTTCAACGGGTGCATGAGCAGACACTTTGTAACTTCATTTTAGAGAAACAATGAAACGAGGAATGAATGAGGATGAAGTTTCGAGAGGAATACTTTGACAGACAAACGCGGTAGAGTTTCATCTAGCGACTATATGATAGCAGAATGACAGTGGTCTCAGCGTAGGGAGAACGTCTAACATTATCCTAAGCGACTGACTTTCCTATCTAAAGTGGAAAATGCCGTTATGTCTGACAGAGAGATACTCAAAGTATCAACCAGTCCGAAACAGGCATGCATATCGCTAAAGAAACGTTTCTGTTTTGTAAAAGAAAATAATTTAGAGCGAATCTGTAATCGAAGGTTTCAGATATGTAAACTTAATCACGCTCAGGTGCACACACCAACTCCAACTAGATTGTCCACAACGGACATCGACGTTGGGCAATTCATTGGAAAAGGCACACGGTCGGAATGTCCCCCTCCAGCGAGGTGCAGTCAGCGTAGTTTGACGGGACACACTTCCCTGGTTACGCAGGTGAAATTAGGGACTTGGTTCACGTGTCATCGCACTGGGCATTAAGCGAGAGCCTGCACGGAGAGCAGATGGGCCGACATCCGTGAAAAGAACTCGCAGCGTAATGCGGCAGTCACGGTGCGGAATTATACATACTGCTGACTGCACGGCTAAAAATGGCTACTTCCGGTTACGGTATCTAGACTCCTGCAAACCACAGATAAACCTACAGACGGATAGCGGAATTCGTGTTAGCATAATAAAGGTAACAGTATTAAAATGGGGCAACCTTTCACATTCGCAGAGTTGTCAACGAAGAAATTCGAAAGAAGCGGAGATTTAAAAGAAGCTAAGCACATAAAGCAATGGACAGAATCTGCACAGGATTTCCAAGTCTCGGGACAAGTGTAGGGCCACCTTTCGATGGATTATTATGGTTAGACTTCTTGGAGCAGCACCATGTACTGGATGACTACGCACTCCAACGCATTAGGATACAAAATCAGTGGATGGAGTTACACGGAGACGAGGAGGAAGCATCAGTTGCAAAGTCAGCAGTAGATGTCGATATGGGTGCCGAAGCGAAGCGAGCGAACTGTGTGCTGGTGACAAGGATCGAGGAATCGGGAAATACTCAGAAGCAAGTAAGGAAATTACGATGTCACTGAGTCAGCCATTCGAGGAATCAATTACTCAGCCACGGGCTGCTGCGCACGCAAGGAGCTGAAGTTTTCCAAAAAAAGGTAACTCGTGTAAGAGCGCATGTAAAGGACAGTTACTAAGACAGCCACCACGAATGCTATCGCATGAGATACATAATCAAACAGGCAGCCACCAGTGAATAACAGAGAAAATGGTTGCGAGGGAGAAATCCACGTGCACAAGGGTGTGAAAGAGTCCACAAGGTGACGAGTAGCACACTCGTAGGAAGTGACCACAGTCGGCGGCAAGAGCAAAGGAACGAAACTAAAGAGGAAATTTTGGTAGGAGCCAGAGGAGAACGGGAAAAGGTGTGGGTACCACTTTTAAATTGGAGGAGGAGCACTCCATTGCCTAGAACAACATATTCCACGTATCCGGAAATGTACTAACGTGTACCAATTTGACGAAGCATAAGGCACATACAATACCTGAGGACGAAGGTATGATTACGAACGGATTTCCCTTGCCTAGAAGGAAGCACTACAAAAGGAGGTCGACAGTACGCTATCCGACAGAGTGATATCACCCTGTGCGAGTCCGTCGAATTTTCCGTTAATAATGTTGTTGTTGTTGTTGTGGTCTTCAGTCCTGAGACTGGTTTGATGCAGCTCTATCCTGTGCAAGCTTCTTCATCTCCCAGTACCTACTGCAAACTACATCCTTCTGAATCTGCCTAGTGTATTCATCCCTTGGTCTCCCTCCACGATTTTTACCCTCCACGCTGCCCTCCAATACTAAATTGGTGATCCCTTGATACCTCACAACATGTCCTACCAACCGATCCCTTCTTCTGGTCAAGTTGTGCCACAAACTTCTCTTCTCCCCAATCCTATTCAGTACCTCCTCATTAGTTATGTGATCTACCCATCAAATCTTCAGCATTCTACTGTAGCACCACATTTCGAAAGCTTCTATTCTCTTCTTGTCCAAATTATTTATCATCCATGTTTCACTTCCATACATGGCTACACTCCATACAAATACTTTCAGAAACGACTTCCTGACATTTAAATCTATACTCGATGTTAACAAATTTCTCTTCTCCAAAAACGCTTTCCTTGCCATTGCCAGTCTACATTTTATATCGTCTCTACTTCGACCATCATCAGTTATTTTGCTCCCCAAATAGCAAAACTCCTTTACTACTTTAAGTATCTCATTTCGTAACCTAATTCCCTCAGCCTCACCCAACTTAATTTGACTACATTCCATTATCCTCGTTTTGCTTTTGTTGATGTTAATCTTATATCCTCCTTTTGAGACACTATCTATTCCGTTCACTATCCATTCCGTTCAAGTTCTCTTCCGATTCCTTTGCTGTCTCTGACAGAATTACAATCTCATCGGCGAACCTCAATGTTTTTATTTCCTCTTCATGGATTTTAATACCTACTCCGAATTTTTCTTTTGTTTCTTTCACTGCTTGCTCAATATACAGATTGAATAACATCGGGGAGAGTCTACAACCCTGTCTCACTCCCTTCCCAACCACTGCTTCCCTTTCGTGTCCCTCGACTCTTATAACTGCCAGCTGGTTTCCGTAAAAATTGTAAATAGCCTTTCGCTCCCTGTATTTTACCCCTGCCACCTTGAGAATTAATGATACTAAAAAAATTACACAATAGTGGGCAGCAGGAGCGTGGAGTGGAAGCCGATTACAGAGATATCTCTCAAAACAGCATACCCTCTCATACAGACAGATGAAATCTTGGATAGCCTAGGCAAAGCCAATGCTGGACCTAGTCAGAACATATTACGAAGTGCTGATGGACGAGAAGGATCAGAAGAAAACATAATTTACCACGTCCAATGAGCAATTTGAATACAACAGAATGGCATGGGGCTAAAGGTCGCTTCAGTGTTTCAAAGGTTAGTGAATACGGTGCTAATAGGATTATTGGGTACTTAGTTTTTTATATGTCTAGTAGTTGTTGTAGGAACATCACTCAAGGAGTATTACATCCGATTCGAAGAGGTCTTCGAACTCTTAAGACAGGGCAAACAGAAACATCAAGAAGATAAGTGTGAATATTTTCGGAAGGTGGTCACCTTTTTGGGTCACGTGTTTACAGCCAAGGAACTTCAACCGGACCCAGCCAAAGCAGAAGCAATTAGACGGTATCTGCAATCTAGAACTACAACGCTATTAAAGACATACCGTCGTATATTATACACGGTTCCCGAATAACTTAATAAAAGTTACTGAGGCACTGAATGAGTCCTGCATAACTGGAGAGTCCTACAAAGGAAGATTTCCAATAATTTAAGGAGAAGCTAATAAATGTACCAACACCTGACTCGGAACGAGAGTATCTGTTGACCTCAGACGCTAGTCAGTACACCACAGAGGAAATAATGAACCAGGTCCAAATATGCAAGTATTTGCTGGTAGCATTCATCTCAAGAACGCTCAGCAAGGTGGAATAAAACTAGTGGGAACTATTTGCTATCGTGTGGGCAGTAAAATATTTCAGGCCCTACCCGTTCGGCAGACATTTTAAAACACTGACCTATCGCGGGCCACTGTGTAGAATTTCCGATCAATCGTCCTGTTTCATGAAGTTCGCGTTGAAACTGTAGGAGTTAGATTATCACTTCCTACATAAGAAAGGCAAACACATTTACATCGCAGATGCTCTGTTGCGGATTAGAAACGTACGCGAAGTACCTCGTGAACCAACACCCAGCACAAGGGGATTTTTTTTTTTAATCTAATGGGACTTAACTGCTAAGGTCATCAGTTCCTAAGCTTACACACTACTTAACCTAAATTATCCTAGTGACAAACACACACACCCATGCCCGTGGGAGGACTCGAACCTCCGCCGGGATCAGCCGTACAGTCCATGACTGCAGCGCTCACAAGGGGAAGCGTCATGTGTTCAGAAGGGTGCGCTGTTGACAAGAGCAGCGCAGCCGAGGCCCCGGAAGAAAAATTAGCCATTGTAACACAAATGCACGTTTCTCCAGTTAGAGGACATCAAGGGATGGGTAGATCAAACGGTTCAAATGGCTCTGAGCACTATGGGACTTAACATCTGAGGTCATCAGTCCCCTAGAACTTAGAACTACTTAAACCTAACTAACCTAAGGACATCACACACATCCATGCCCGAAGCAGGATTCGAACCTGCGACCGTAGCAGTCCCGCGGTTCCGGACTGAAGCACCTAGAACCGCACGGCCACCGAGGCCGGCATGGGTAGATCGTATGAGCGGGTAAAGTAGTACTGTAACTGGTCGGCCATGAAGGCAGACATTGAGAAGTTAATTGTGGGGTGCGAAAGTTGCCAGAAAACAAAATTACGCAAACTAATACAAACTCCAGAGTTCGTATTTCCGAATGCGATGTGGATACTGTCAGTCCCCCTCGCCAATCAAACGCAGGTAAACGATATATCTTGGCCTTTCAGCATTCAAATTTGTCGAGACAGAAGCCATAGCCAACCAGGACACGGATACCGTTGCACAAATACTAGTCGAGAGCATCACTCTGGAATTCAGAATACCGATGTCAATGTCGAGTGATACGGGCAACAATGTTGTGAGTGACACAATGAAGAGTGTGTGAAAATTACTGAGAACTGATAAAATACAGACTACCAGTTACCACCCTAACAAATGGTGCTCTTGAGCGAACACACCGAACATTAACCTAAATGCTTTGACACTACATTATCAGGGACCAAGTGGATTGGTGCTGTGGGGTGCCACATGCAACTCTTGTATATGGTACTATTTGCCACAGCACGACAGGATCCGCCGACTTTCGAGCCATCCTTTGGAAGGAAGAGCAATGTACTGGACTTACTGCAGCGAAAAGCTTCGAATCTGATTTACAATTAGCATGCCTACGTCTCAAAAATACGCCAGAGAATGCAGTTGCTCCACCAGCTAGCACGAGCAACCATCCAGGAAAATGAAGAGAAGAACAAAGCGCAATACGACCGAACTCAAAATTCCAAAAGTCTTAAAATAATTTATCGATCACTATTATTCGATGCAAGCGTAAGAAGAAGCCGATCGAGAAAATTGAATAATCAGTGAAGAGGTCCCTATACAGAAGTCGATGTGCCAGGACCCAATCCAGTGATTGCGTTAAGAACCAAGAAATGTACACTAAAGCGCCAAAGAAGCTGATATAGGAATGCGTATTCAAATAAAGAATACGGCGTTGAGGGCGGCAACGCCGACACAAGTCAACAAGTGTCTGGCGCATTTGTTAGATCGGTTACTGCTGCTGCAATGGAAAGTTATCAAGATTTAAGCGAGTTTGAAACTAGTGTTATAGTCGGCGCACCAATGATGGGACACAGTATCTCCGAGGTAGCGATGAAGTGGAGATTTTCCCGTACGACCATTTCACGTGCGTACCGTGAATATCAGGAATCCGGTAAAACATAAAATCTCCGACATCGCTGCAGGCGGAAAAAAATGCTGCAAGAACGGGACCAACGACGACTGAAGAGAATCGTTCAACGTGACACAAGTGCAACCCTTCCACAAATTGCTGGGCTATCAACAAGTATCAGAGTGCGAACAATACAGCGAAACATCATCGATATGGGCTTTCGGAGCCGAAGGCCAGCTCGTGCACCCTTGATGATTCCACGACACAAAGCTTTACGCCTCGCTTGGGCCCTCCAACAACGACACTGGAGTGTTGCTGAATGGAAACCTGTTGTCTGGTCGGACGAGTCTCGTTTCAAATTGTATCGAGCGGATGGACACGTGTGACTACGGAGACGACCTCATGAATCCATGGACCCTGTATGTCAACAGTGGACTGTTCAAGCTGGTGGAGACTCTATAATGGTGTGGGGCATTTGCAGTTGGAGTGACATGGGACCCCTGATACGTCTAGATACGAGTCTGACAGATGAAACGTGTGTAAGCATCCTGTCTAATCACCTGCATCTATTCATGTCCATCGTGCATTACGACGGACTTGGGCAATTCCAGCAGGAGAGTGCGACACCTCACATGTCCAGAATTGTGGCTCCAGGAACACTCTTCTGAGTTTAAGCGCTTCCGCTGGCCACCAACTCCCAGACATGAACATTATTGAGCATATTTGGGATTTCTGATCAACAAGGGGAATTTGAATTTCGTCGGCGAGACGACTAAAATTCTGTTTGCCACTTTAGACGAAAAGGACGCTTCGTTTTTCAAGGTGAAAAAAGAAACAGCAGCATGACCTCTCAAGATTATCAAATGAGCAAGTGACAACAATATGGGCATGTTTAATGAACTTCAATGCGATGATCAACGCTGTCACAAAGAATGAGCAGATAATAGCAAACGGAATTCGGAAATTAGGGCGCGTGTAGAGGATTTCGAGTATAGTACCAACAAATGATGCAGCATGTATTTGATGATCTGTAGACAACTTTGCGGGTTTAACCGTCAATGCAATTTAGCGATCTGTGCAAAATAATTGTACCACTGAAAGTTCCACCTGCAGAACGTGGTGTGAGCGGTACAATGGTTACGGGGAGCGTGTGCGTGAGTGGGTGACATGGAGCAGAACAGCAGGCTAAGTGCACAACACTGGGTTAATTTGCATAATTTTAATGTAAACGCCGTACAAAATTTTAAGGGGCTGGGTGACAAAAAAGAATGCGCTAGAAATGGCGTTCAAAAGCATGTGGAATTCGAAAAGTGTACCAGAAGATGGTGGGAGGACATAACTAATTACTTAATTTGGTATCAATGGCGGTAGGTAGTTTAAGGAAATGGAGGTGATACGGAAAACCACTTAACAGAACAATAGCTTAAGTGCCGACAAAGGGTCCAACATTGTGTTAAGACACTTGGAAGTACAGTGCTGAACTCTAGGTTACTTCTTACAAGATCTACATGTTTCCAAACAGCAAGAAAAATCCAACACCCACATACTGATTGGGCTCTGGACCTTGTGGCGAACACACTGGGTGGCGGTAGTGGCTCCAATTGTTTAAATAAGGACTGTTGCATGATTTCGACAGTTGACGATTAGCAAGCTTGTTTGCAGAATGTTTTAGTTGTTCGCATGTCTGTAGGCTGTGTGATGTCACCCCAAGAATGTCAGAGTGTGTGTTTTGTATCAGTGTAATAAATATACTCCATCCCTAAATAAATTGTTTCAAAATAAATGAAGTACACTCCTTCCTCCTTCCACCAGCCCAGTGCAGGCTGAGTCATTTTCTCATCAATCCCTAGGAAGAGGTGGCGGTCGGTTGACTTAGGTTAGTGGAGGTAGCCCAAGTGTCCTTTCTTTCGTGCCATTTTCTTAGCTTAGTGGAGATACGCGAATTGACCTTTCTTTAGCACCAAAATTCAAACTTGGCGCCAGTTCCTAGGAAGAGGTAGCGGTCGGATGACTTAGGTTAGCGGAGGTCGCCCAAGTGACCCATCGTCCCGCGATTTTCTTAGGCTAGTAGAGGTTGCATTGTCCTGATGGAATCCGAACTTTCCGCCAGGGGGGCGTGGCACTTTCCCGCTATCTTGGATAACGGTACTTGTGCGTAGAAACAGCCTTGGGGTTGGGCGACGACAAGGACGCCATCTTAGATGACATCATCAACTGACGTCACGGACGCCATCTTGGAAGACGTCATCTGCTGACGTCACGGACGCCATCTTGGAAGACGTCATCTGCTGACGTCAGTTGACGACGTTATCGCCGCCATCTTGGATTATGGTACTTTGGCGTAGAGCGCAGGTTGTCCCAATACTAGCGATCCGCCCGCCTGCCAGCCGTGCTGTGGGTGCGGCACTGCTCGTGGGCAGTGCGAGTACCGGCGCACCGGCTGCACGCTCTGGCCGCCTCTCGGGCTGTCCCCTGTGCCGTTGTGGGCCTTCGCCTACGCGCCATCTCGACAGTCGACAACAGGGCCGTGCAGCTTTCTGGGGCCGCAGATCTGATCCCCGGCAGTGCTCTGGCCTGCACCAGCAGATTCCTCGCTGCCAACCTGCGCCTTCGTGTAACGCGCGCTCAGCGCGACCGCTGCTAGGTGCCGCCAGGAAGAAGCCACAGTGAATGGATAACTCTCACCAGTAAATCTCTGTTAGCTGAATGAAATCTTATTAAGCGACAACACCACCGCACGTCAAGAGAAGTAAAAACCTAAGGAGGTTTTTGTCGTATGTAAGATCAGTAAGTGGGTCAAAATTATCTATCCGTTCACTCAGTGAGCATACTGCCATCGAAACGGAATATAACAGAGCGAAGGCCGAGACACTGAATTCGGTCTTCCGAAACTGTTCCACAGCGGAAGATTGTGACGCGACCCCTAATTTCATTCGTCGTACGAAGGTCGAAATAGCAGATACTTTGATAAACTATCGCGGAAAAGAAAAACAACTACAATTTCTTAGTAGTGGATAGGCGATAGGGCCAGAAGAGCTACCTATAAAATTCTACAATATTATGTGAAGAACTTTGCTCCCCTTCTAGCTATAATTTATCGTAGATCGCTTGATTAACGAAGGGTACGTAGCGACGGAAAGAAAGCGCAGGTCATTCCCGTTTTTTAGAATTATGATGTTTTGTGGAGAATGAAAATCTCCTCTATAAAAATCAACATGGATTTCGCAAACAGAGATCGTGCGAAACACAACTCGCTCAGTTCCTCCATGAGATCCTCAGGGCCGTACACAACGGTGCTGTGGTTGATGCCGTGTTCCTCGTCTTCAGGAAGGCATTAGACACCGTCCCTCACTGAAGTTAGTGAAAAAAATGCGAGCTTATCGAGTATCGGAGCAGATTTGTTTCTGGATTGAAGACTTCCTTACAGACAGAACTCAGAACGTCGCTCTTAACGAAAAATGTCGACAGATATAAAGGTAATTTCCGGGTACCCAAAGGTAGTATGATAGAAGCGTTAATGTTTACAATATATAAAAATAATGTAATAGAAAGCGTAGGACGATATTTAAGAATGTTCGCAGATAATACGGTTGTCTGTAACAAAGTAGCAACTCCAGAAGATTGTGACGATTTGCAGAATGACCTACGGAGAACTAATGAATGGTGCAGACTGTGGCAGTTCACCCGAAACGTTCATGAAAGTAACATATAGTACATACGTAAGAAAAGAAATCCACTACTGTACAGCTACAGTATTGATGACAATCGTTGGAAACTGTATCGATCGTAAAATATCTAGAGCTACCTTAACTGCAAAGACCACATAAAACAAATAGTGGGAAAAACAGATGCCACACTCAGATTCATAGGAGGGATCTTAAGAGAATATTACTCATCCACGAAGGAAGTGGTGCGTCAAGCGCTTGTTCGACCGATTCTTGAGTGCTGTTCGTCTATCTGGGTTGCGTTACAGATTGCACTGATAGAAGAAACAGAGAAGATCCAAGGAAAAGCGGCGCGTTTCGTCACTGGATCGTTGAGCCGGCGTGAGAACATTACGGAGATGCATTGCCGGGAAGAGTGCAATAACATATTATTTCCCTCCACTTATGTTCAAATGGCTCTAAGCACTATGGGACTTAACATCTGAGGTCATCAGTCCCGTAGACTTACAACTACTTAAACCTAACTAACTTAAGGACATCACACACATCCATGCCCGAGGCAGCATTCGAGCCTGCGACCATGGCAGCAGGGCGGTTCCGGACTGAAGCGCCTAGAACCGGTCGGTCACATCGGCCCGCTCCACTTATGTCTCGCGTAACGACCACGAGGAGAAAATTCGAGAAATTAGGGCCAATGCAAAGGCTTGCTGACAATCATTCTTCCCGCGCGCTGTTCGCGAGTGGAACAGGGTTGGAGGGCTGTGTCAATGGTAGAGAAGTACCCTCCGCCGCACACCATTACGTGGCTCGCGGAGTATGAAGTAGATGTAGACGTCTATTCTAAACTCAGAAAGGAGGCCGCAACCGCCTGGCTTCTATAGAACAATTAAAATTTAAATACTTTTCTACGACTAGTTATTTAGATAATAGCGGCCCACGGTGCAAAAACAGATAAAAACCGGTTTTATACATAAATATGGTATCTCTGATTACCTGTAACGGATAACTTCCGAAATAAACTGAGAATATTGTGTTAAGAAAATATGGTACAAATTTTGAAGGTCTGTCATGAAAAGAAATTACGTGTGTGGCTATCCCCAGATATGGTTCAAATGGCTCTGAGCACTATGGGACTTAACAGCTATGGTCATTAGTCCCCTAGAACTTAGATCTACTTAAACCTAACTAACCTAAGGACATCACACAACACCCAGTCATCCCCAGATATGGTATTTTTTTGTTTTTCGGAGTTTTCTCATGAACCACCCACGAAAAAATGATGCTTTTATAAGCCACCTAAGGTCCACTTCATACTACACATATTTCAAACGAACCAACCGATTTGCTCAATTTTCCTGGACTGGAGGAAGTGCGTAACATATTGGCTGAAATCTTGACACTGTACTGTGCGATAGCTACAGAATAGCCTTCTTCCCGATGGGTATAAAAGAGGTCACCAGGCCAAGGGCTAAGGAAACACTTGACCCCTTAACCTTTGTGATCAAAATAATGCGAGATATGACGTCCAGAAAAACTGCATTTCCGCAAGCTGGTTTTTGAAATATACTGGTACCGTGCACTGTCATGGACGAATCGGTAAATGCCACAGTCTCAAATCTGTATACATAATCACTGAACATTTTCACGTGTAATTCAACAGAAAGTAAAATAAAACCACTGACAATGGTGAAACATCTCCGGAACATGAACGGGCGTTGCAAAGGAAAGTTGTGTTTGATGAAGGCAGAAGTCTATTTCCATAACTATGTATCCATGCAATTTGGTGACTCTCCTGGATCTCCACCGTTCGTCGCGAAACTCACGCCGTCTCCGGTATGTGGCCGTTGTTTCCTGTGGTGTGCTTATCGGCTGGCCTTGCAGTTTGCCGACACCGTGCACCTCGCTTAACACCGCCACTCTACGACACACGGCCCACATGGAGGGTGCTGTGCACAACAGCGGCTCTAACAGTTTACGTACACACTGATGGCGTGCTCGTGTACGAAATGGCGTCACTCCTTGATCGTACTTTTCCAACGTATTTTGTAGATGCCACATGTTTAGCTACCTATCACACCACTTGCACGACACACTGCATTAATGGTAACAAGCCACATCCGACAAAATTATTACAAGCAGGCAGTGGCTGCACGATGCAATAGAAAAGAGGCAGGTTCGGGCTCAACTGCCAGCAGTAGCTGGAACATCATTTGTTTTAATTTAGAACTCGAACCTATCCGTCATTACGAGAAAATTTGTTGGATCGGAAACCCGTTCTGTGAGCAACGAGTCTACTTATAGGCCATTCAGTGTAATTCGTGTTTCTATGTGGTGAAATGCTCCTTATTAACAGATTTCTGCAAATGCTAGTAAAAAAGTAACGTAGTTAAATTACAAAATGAATTTTGTGGTTCGTATGTTACAAGCTAGCAAACAGAAAATTTCATCTAGTGGAACGTGTACGGTGAACAGCTACGTCATCATAATTTAATGCTAAGTTCACTGTGAGTTATAGCATTCCGATATCTGGGCAGGGATCACTCAGCACGATGTTGTCATCAGGGGAAACAAAACAGACGTTCTACCGGTCGGAGTATCGAAAGTTAGATCCATTAACTGCGGACTCGAATCAGAGGACTCAAAAAAGGAAACAGGTAGTTGAAGTTAAAGATAGTGAAGTGGAGTGAGCAATGAATAAGAAAACAGGAATGTTGGTAAGCTACTGACCAGCACAGTGACCGCATGATAATTGCCTCTAAGCCAATGCCCACCACAATAGCACAAGATTATATGCCTACTAGCCCTAGAGATTATGAAAAGATTATAAAAAAAGAAAAGATTATAAAAAAGGTATAAGAAGATAAAAGAAACTGATCAACTAATTAATGGAGACGAAAATTTCATTGCTATGGGGAACTGGAGTTGGTTAGTGGTAAAACAGCAAAAGAATCGAAATGGTGGGAGCGTTCGAAAGAATGATTCTTTGAAGAATCACTGCCCCAATTTCTGAAAGGTGAATATGGGGGAAATGATACAATCGTGAGTTATACATCATTTATAATGACCCACCTATCCGAATAATAGTGAACTCGTCCAGGCTGAGATGCGCTGGGCATATAGCACGGATGAATGATGCGAAAGTACCCGAAAAGGCCCTACAAGGAAATCAGAATAGAGACGGCGCAGTCGGCCGAGAACCATATGGGAGGATGGAGTCACTGAGGATCTCCAGAAAATGAGACGTAGAGACTGGGGAGGTCAAGGTACGGACCGAGATAAATGGCGGAATATTGTTGATGAGGCCAAGGCCTCAAAAGGAAACGAAGAATGAGAAGAAGAAAAAGAAGAGAACTAGAAATGGCACAAGAACACATACTGCTGCAAGGAATTAAAAGGAAAGCCGCCTGGTAAAGTTTTGCAGCCAGCGCAATTTAATCATTGCTAATTCTCCGTTAAAAAATCATGAAAGTAGGTAGTATATGTGACAGGGACCTGGAGACACCGCAAGAATTCAAATAGATTATATAATGGTAAATAAAGATTTTGAAACCATACTTTGAACTGCAAAACATTTCGAGGGTCATATGAGACCATAGGCCCTTGGCTACGAACTGCATGCTGAAACAGAAGAAATGTAACGCATCTGCGCTTGGGTTGTTTATTACTGTATGCAGTGTTTGAAACCACTGTGAGGAAGTAATCATTAGATTTAGTGGACAATGATTTCTCCCAGAGCTATGTTCTGGGGCTTAGTTTCGTTTGGATGACTTAGTTTTGCGTGTTTCTTTTATTTCGATAACTAAAAAGGTACAAGAGGAACGCGTTTTCTTGTGTAATATAGATTGCCAGAAATCTCGTTGGATGTCTGGGTAGGGAACGAGCTTACGAGCTAAGATTCGTTACCACGAGTTTCATTCCTCTCTGAAATAAACACAACTCTACTGACGGAAAAAAAAGATCGCAGCACCAAGAAGGAGTTGTTCGAAATAAACGAAACACGGTAGACGTGTTTCCACATCTGAAAGATGATGTCTGTTCAAATTTCGGGCTAGTCGCATAAGAGCATCCAGATCAGGTTTGCTTTAGATACACGCTCTAACGGTCGTGAGCGTTAATTACTGTTGAGACTGGACGTGGTGAGTTGATGTTAGTCAAGAATGCCTTAAAGAAGACAAAGACGCAATTATCATTTAGACGAGGTCATGTGATGGGGCTGCGAGAAGTTGGTTGTTTCTTGTGCGATACTGCAGGAAGACTTGGCACGAATGTAGCCACTGTACAGGATTGCTGGAAGCGATGGTTACGAGAAAATAACGTCGCAAGGAGACCTGCCACCGACTACAAGGCCATCGTGTTAGGCGTATGGCCCTCGCGCATCGTACTGCGTGTACAGTAGCAATTTGAGCTGCAGTTGGCACCACCGTGGCACAACGAACTGCTGCAAGTCGGTTACTTCAAGGGCAGCTCCAAGCCAGACGCCCAGTAACCTCCGCTGCATTCCACTGACTCCAGTCGACTGCCAGTTGCGACTTCGATGCTGTCAAGCACCAGGTCATTGGAAGGCAGGATGGAGGTTGTTTTCTGATGAAAGCTGGTTCAGCCTCGGTGCCAGTGATGGCCGCCTGATGGTCACAAGGGGTCCAGTTGAGAGCCTGCAAACAAGCTGTCTGCGTGCTGGACACACTGGACGTCCGCCTGGAGTCATCGTCTGGGATGCGGTTTAGTATGACAGCAGGAGCACTGCCGTGGTTCTCACGTACACTCTAATTGCAAATTTGTACGTCAGTCACGTATTTCGACTTGTTGTGCTACCATTCAGGGGGTCTTTTCAAACAGGATAACGCTCACCCAAATACTGCTTCTGTAACCGAAAACGCTCTAAGAGTGACACGTTGCCTTGGCCTCCTTGATCACCAATGGATCACATATGGGACACCACTGGAAGATAACTCGAGCGGCATCCACAAACAGCATTATTCCTCACTGTATTGATTGAGCTAGTGCAACAGGCACGGAAATCCGCTCACGAGTGACACCTGGCACCTGTACAACACAATGCATCCGCGTTTGAACGTTTGCATTCAACATTCTGTTAGTTACACCGGTTATGAACGTATCAGGATTTCAAATTTGCTATGGCGTGTCTCGCGCTTTCATTAACCTGCGATATGGCAATGTTTATAACTTAAATATGTTACCTAGGCAAATGTATTTACGAAATTTCATTACTCTACATTAATTTGTTTTGGTGTTGTGATTTTTTCTGTCAGTCTGTAATAATGGCTAATTAAAGTCTTACTTTCGTTTAGTATTTTAACTACAGATAGGTAGCAAAACAGATTATATATTACCAATTTTAAGAGAAAATTCATCCAGTATGTGTTACAAGTACTTCTACAAAGTCCGAGAGCTTATTCCTCAGATCAACACAACAGAGCAAACCACGCCCAAACATACAAAACGTATGTAAATAAATTTTTTGGTTTACTTTACTAACAAAATACGGCAATGCAAGCATGGAGACTTGCGATTTAGAGTTTGAACAGTTGCTGTGAAATTATATATAGCTATAAGCTGCTGTCAATAAATGTTCATTTCCAACCGGTAGCTGCTTATTTCAGAGCACTTCATCTTGAAGTTTATGTATCACTGTCAATGCCTTCATCATCAAATACACGTTGGCGGAACTCCATCTACGCCCTGCGATAGATCTTAGCTGACAGTAGGTTAGAAACGCACTGTGGCATGGTTGCTTACAAATCTCCATTGGGCATAAATAAATAGCTTATTATATTTTACTCGATGAGTGCATTGAACACATTTATTTCGTAAGGGCATTTTAAATTTATGTGTATCAGCAAGCCTACGTTATCAAAAAACAAAAATGTTTAAATGTGTGTGAAATCTTATGGAACTAAACTGCTAAGGTCATCAGTCCCTAAGCTTACACACTACTTAACCGCCGGCCGGTGTTAGTTAGGTTTAAGTAGTTCTAAGTCTAGGGGACTGATGACCTCAGATGTCCCATAGTGCTTAGAGCAATTTTTTCGCAGCGCCCTAGACCGCTCGGCTAATCCCGCGTGGCCCTACGTTATCGTCGTGACTGGCAAGTACGTGTTCCATCGAGCTTTCGATTAGGGGGGGGGGGGGGGAGGAGGGAAGAGTTGGTGTTCCTCAGCCCGCGAGCTGGTTTCTAGAGCGGCCTGCAGAACGCGCCGCGTCCTGAACACCCACGTGCACAAAGAGCTTAGGTCGCGCGGCACGCACACAGTGATACAAGAGTATGCTGAATTTTCGGCCACCAGTGGCGTGGTTCTGCTAGTTGCTTCGAAGAAGCACAGAACCTTTACAGTTCGCAAGTATCAGAAGAGACCTGCAAATGACGCACAGCCAACGGCACCGATTACTCACATTTCGACGCCGTGGCTTGGACCTCGGCACGCCGGATCTGTCCAACCGTCACATCGAGCTGCCTCCGCTCTTCGGAAAAGTGTGTACCTGCCTGAAAGTGGAATGCCCGGTTGTTAACTGAAACGTCGCATCCCTAGGGCAGTGCTGTGCCTGTACCGAGCTGCCCGTGCAGTTCTCTCCCCCCCCCCCCTCCCCCCGCCATCCTAATCCGCTGCCCACCCTCATTATCTCCCTCTGTGACATCCCGCAAACAACAGAGAAGGCCTAACACCCCCTGCAGTGTCCGCAGACCACTGCTCCAGTATCGAGGGCCCACTCACTACCTGGGTGCAGAAGAACTCTGCTTTGTGAGCACAGTACTTCAGAGCGTTTGCCATCTCCTCTCATTTGCATCTTCAGTCGTACCGCAGTTCGGCAAAAAGTTTTCATGGATGCGTACGTAGTAAAAGGTTACTTATTTTATGAACCTTCTGGCATTTACTATAACAGCGTCCAAAGCGGGGAGCCACCAGATGAGATTGGAAGAAGCCAACGTAACAAGAAAGAAATGGCATTGTTGGCTGTGATACCCCATGTGCTGTTGTTCAGAGGCCTACTGCAAATCTTTTTAACTGACGCCGATTCGACAATTAGCGCGTCTTTCTGATGGAGATGAAATTAAATGGTTAGGACAGCACAGACACTCAGTCCGCGGCCGAAGAAAATCTGCAACCTGGTAGAGAATCGAACCCTGCACACTGCGCTCTAGAGGCAGCCATGTTGATACCAGATGACAAGCTGCAGACGTAAGATGAATAATTCCTTCTTTCACACATGGTACGAATTCTGTAATCCCTCTTATATATATATATAGCAAATGGTAACAGAAAATTCAGTGGTCAATAAATATTTGATGGGATGTGTATCTTCACTATGCATGTTCTGCAGGAAACTGACAAATACTTCGAACATTATTCCCCGTTTGTATTACCTGTTGCGTTGCCCATGTATTCTGTGCTTAAAGGCGTCCACATGTTATTTTCGGAAGGGCAGATAATCTTCCTCAAAACTCGATATTTAATGCGCCGTTGACAGAAATCCACTGATCAGCCAGAAGATTACGACCGCCGACCTAATATCGATATAAACACGTCCACATGATAGCAGCGTCACCTGGCTAGGATATATTGGTAGTCAGACACATGCACGACGTTTGTAGCAACAGCGAGCGTGGGGTCCGTGTGTGGAAAGGCGAAGGCGCGTGATCTGCCTGTCTGACCGAGGGCAGAATATGATAACCCGGAGGCTCCACACGAGCATTTCGGAAACTGCACGACTTGACAGATGTCCGAGGACTGCTGTGGCGAGTGTCTTCAGCACGTGGCGTAACCAAGGTGAAACCACGTGCAGACGTCGTGGGTTTGGACGGCCGCCCCCTATTACAGGTGTCGAACATCGTAGGCTGGGCAGAC
Organism: Schistocerca piceifrons; assembly: GCF_021461385.2. Classification (NCBI taxonomy): domain Eukaryota; kingdom Metazoa; phylum Arthropoda; class Insecta; order Orthoptera; family Acrididae; genus Schistocerca; species Schistocerca piceifrons. The sequence continues at coordinate 825,596,626 of NC_060141.1, forward strand.
TGATGAAACAGGACAGACGGCGAACTGTGGCGGAACTAGCATCAGAGTTTAATGCTGGGCGGAGTATAGGTGTGTCTGAACACGCAGAGCACCGAACATACCTAACGATGGGCCTCCACAGCCGACGACCCATGCATGCGCCAATGTTAACACCGCCACATCGCCAACTACGAATGAATGGTTGCAGAGGACGCACACCCCTTCGTGACGATCATGTTTCCCGACGGCAGTAGCATTTTACAACAACGTAAAGCGCTGCGTCACAAGGCAAGGAGTAAGATGGAGTTGTTCGAGGAATTCGGTGGAGAGTTGTAATTGATGTGCTGGTTCCCAAAGTCGCCAGATCTGAACACGATCATTTGGCGTCATTGCTTCCATGCCATGTCGTGTAGAGGCTGTTCTCCGAGCCGAAGGTGGACATACTGGCTCTTTAGGTAAGCGGCCATGATATTCTGGCTGATCAGTGTGTACCATCGCATCTCCATGAAAATGAGTGTGGAAGCCAGTATTTCGCTTTAGACTGAGAAGCAGGCGCCTTCGCAAGTTATAATATATGCCTGCACTTCACGAATATTTGTTCAATTAATATGTAATTTTCATCACCAAGAGTGGAATATCTTAGCAAACTTATGACCCTAGATTTTACGAATGGCATTTCCTTAAAGGTACCGAGCGTCTAAGGCGCTGCAGTCATGGACTGGGCGGCTGGTCCCGGCGGAGGTTTGAGTCCTCCCTCGGGCATGGATGTGTGTGTTTGTCCTTAGGATAATTTAGGTGTGTAAGCTTAGGGACTGATGACCTTACCAGTTAAGTACCATAAGATTTCACACACATTTGAACATCCTTAAAGGTATGACTAAAACATTACGTAATACATCGCTTTCTGTTGCATCTCATGACGTTGTTTATCGCGGAAATGGGATGTATGAATAAAATTTAAGTGAAATAAAAGACAATCGATCTTCTGATCAGACTGTCGATGCCCGACTATAGTTTTGAGATGTCTCCACTTTGTGCACGGGTAGTAGAACAGTTAATTTCGTTCTTCTGCAGAAGCATGCAACATCAAGTGTGACACTATACTGCACTACAATATCATATTTATCCGCCAACACAGGGCAAGCGACTTTCAAGTAAAATCTCTGACCTTTACGAGAATATACATAATGGATGTAAGAGTACAAGTCATAGACGCATGGTCGGCGACATTTGTAAGTTTGGGTCTGCCCATGAGTCGTGCTCGGATACCTCAATGGCAGCTCGACCGCTCGCGATAGCCGGAAAATCAATGTTCGCATCTCGGTCCAGCACAAATCGTCAGTATTTGGACAAGGAAACTACCATTCCACTCTGCAAAGTTGCCAGATGTATCCAAGATGGCGGCAATGACGTCATCCAAGATGGCGTCATGTAGACTTGGCAATAGTGCATGACGTCATCCAAGATGTTGGTGATGACGTCATTGAAGATGGCGGATTTTGGCGGGAAGTTTGAATTTTGGCAGGAAAGTGTCACACCCCCCCCCTCCCCCAAAAAAACGACGGGAAGTTCCAATTCCAATAGGATAATACATCACACCCCAGTTATCTTTACTAAACAAAGAAAATCGCGGGAATATAGCTCACTTGGCCTACCTCCACTAACCTCAGTCGTCCGACCGCCACCTCCCTGAGAAAAATGGTGTGAAGTTCCAATTCCAACAGCATATTGCATCACACTGCGGTTATCTCAACTAAGCAAATAAAATGGCGGGAAGGAGGGCCACTTAGGCTACCTCCACTAACCTAAGTAACCGACCGCCAATTCCTCCTAAGAACTGGCGCCAACTTTGAATTTTGGCGGTAAACAAAGCTCACTTGGGGTTTCGCTGCTAAGGTAAAAAAAATGGTGGGAAAGGAAGCACACTCGCCAGCTCCTCCTAATGATTCGTGGGAAAAAAAGACTTGTCTTTTTTATTTAACCAATTTCATGCAGATGTGTTCGCCACTGGGTCCAGAGCGCAACTGCCTCTGTACACATCGCCACCAGCAGAGGGCGCTCTCATGACGTCAGGTGTTGACGCAAGTACCGTAATCAAAGGTGGCGGCACCCAGTGTGTTCGCCATGAGGTCCAGACCCCAACTCACTTAGTATATATTGTCGCCGCCAGAGGGCACTACCGTGACGTCAGGTGATGACGCAAGTACTGTTACTCAAGATTGGTGCATACATTTTGTACTCCATGTGCTCTAGGACACAGACACTGCACGATCCCACTACATAATCGAAGATCGTCTGCTCTCTCTCAGACGTTTATTGCGGGATACGCGGCACGTGTACGGCCAGCGAGAGCGCGACTGATCACCTCACAGCCTCCAGCCAGCATTTCATACTCGCACCACAGATAGTCTTCTGCAAATACCCTAACACTTGAAACTGAACACATGTGACACCTATATAGCACACCTAATGTATCAATTACCTAAGTACTTAATTCCAATTCAATCTTAATTATAGTACATAAATGAATGTACCATTTCGATATTCAATTATGGAATGAGAATTTTCACTTTTTCCCACTAGGAGCGCAATGTTCAGTCATTCATGACGTAGCAACCCTCCCCACCCCCCCACCCCTTGATTCCCGCACCCCTATTGGCTACTGCATTAGTTACGTGTTTCTATGTCATAGATCGCCAGATGGTGTTCTGTAGGGGGAAAAAATCGCGAAAATTACTCAGGATGCGCTGGGCTGCTGGGGAGAATAAGGTAGGAGTGCACTCTACATTTTTTGAACATTTTATTTATCACACTAATACAAAAGACATGTTTGGGGCCACCTCAAGCAGCCCACAGACCTGTAAACTACTTCTATATAACGCTCCCCACACAGGCAAACAACTCCTAATTTTCCCAATTAATTTCATTACACACTTGCAGATTCCTCCTAAATAATGCAGCACAGGCTTGTGTAGACACACTTCCTTTTCATACTTGACACCACAGAAATTCCTATCGTAACACGTGGTCACCTAGATGTCGATGATGACGCAATCGGACGGGAGCGAGGACGTATATACAGAGCGCGCACACTCCAATCTGAGCAGCACGTGCATGTGGTGGACATGGCCGATGTCATAGGGTGGGAGCACAGACGTGAGTCACCGCCAGTCGCAGGCGAAAGCTGCTTCTATATTCGAGTATGCATTTACTGTTATATACCGACGTCACAGAACTACAAGGCGCACACCCCATATGCGAGACAGCTTAGGGCAGCACTTGTCTTTACCGCTGATGATAGAATAGCACAGCCTGCTGTCCCCGTAATGGAACATATGAGATGCGTACCCTCACACCATCCCAACTTAATAATTCTATAGTATTTGTAGCGCATTCTCTCCCTATACCATATCAGAGCCTTAGCGATATATCGGCTGTCTGAGAAGGAGCACAAACAGTAAGAGTGGATGATGTGCCAATTCAGGTTGTAAGAAGAAAAATGTACACTAGCTTCTCAAATCTCTGGTGTTACCTTATCCACTAGAAATGATGTCAATGATTTGGAATCAAGTCTGTCAATTCAAGCTCACACAAGTTAATCATATTTCTCACACTCCCGTATCTCGAAACGAGTCACCTTCCTCGAACCTAGCTGCTACAGTAAATTTCCAAGCTGCTTTTAGCCAGTCCCCATGCATCTTGCACCTGATCCCATTTCTACACCTTCGTGCATGTGATCGTTCCATTTTAAGTCGGAATTGAGCAGAAGCCGGATAAAACCACCTTCTGCAACAGGTGTAGAAATAGAACGACCTGAGTCAGAACTATAGATCTTCCACTAATTTCATCCGATATACAAGTCATCTAGACGCTGATGCTGACGCAATTACGCAAAGCTGAAGTGGGGCTGCAGCGTAAGGAAAGAGATTTCGCATTGCTCCCCCAGAATACCGCAGCGTGCAGCCATCCAAGCATTCATAATGCTTTACCAAGTCCATCACCTCAAACTGCTACTGCTGCTGCCACTTATTAAATATACAGGCACCGCAGAGACCACTTTAAACTTTGATCACCTATACTCTAGGCGAATGATCGTATGACTCGCTCCCTCTGGTCTTGTTTAGTTACTTCAAACACTGTTTTCTAACACGCCTTTGTATAACGTCAAACATTTCCTATTTTCTGCCACGACTTCGAGACCTAGACCAGATACTAAATTGACGTTAATAAGCTCTGATCCATATGCTCTCACAGGAAACTAGACCTTGCACGGTGTAAATCATATTCTTACGGCGAATAGCATAATACCGGATGATTTTAAACAAAAGACAGTTACAAAATAAGCAAACTTTTAAGAGTTTTACGGCGTTGGCCCAGGTCATCAAACTACAGTCCTAAGTTGATTCACGAGCTATACATTGAGTCTTGTCTCTCACACTGACAGAACAGCTGACGACTCTGCGTTCCCTTTAGACTGATTCCTCATATTTCATTCATGAACGCGATCACTGTTTGGCTGCTAGCAACCCACAGAAGTTACTGCCCATCCACCAAAACTTGTTCCCCAACTCAGACAAGCAATATCAGTCAATCAGTATGTGGTAACCAGTGCACGGATGGGATGAAAAAGACACCTTAAAGATGTACTCTAATAATAAACATCACAATTGATAGCGCAAATAATTTTACAATAACTTCAACACTGGCCATTCATGTGACAGCAAGGTTCCCCAATTTCAGTATTATAGCTAAACCAGCCCCTCACCTCTCTTACCAATACCTTCCACGTTCCGATCCTAGACTCTGGAACAGTAGAGTTGATAACTTGGTTGATGTATGTAAAAATGTGTCGATCTCCATCGGTCCTGAGCTCCATTGCCTATAAAAATTATTCCTTCCTTGTTCTTCTTAACTGTCTGCTATTGCATCATGGCACTTTGAAATCTGTGACTATATATCGATAAGGAGTGCAAAGCTCATCGACATGGACGCATCTCGAGATTGGTGAGGACTCGGAAAGCTACATTTATTCACGAGAGGTGGAGTGTAGCGGTCTTCCTCTGGTCGGTTGGATATTAATTCGGTAACGGTGCTGCAGAGCTGGTTAGTCAATGACAGTGTAGGGAGTGTCTTTCACTATCTAATTTTACCATAAGACAGCGAGAATGCTCTATGATTCCCAAATACAGAGAGACAGATCTAAATTAAACACTATCCTCGAGGTGATAGAAATATGTGTAGCGCTGTCGAGTATACTTTGATGATTTATGTGTTAGAGGATTAGCACTGAATGGACATACTGCACAGTCATCTATCCATGTTGGCAATGAGACTCGCGAAGTGGTGAGGGGCTGGTTCAACTATGATACTGAAATTGGGGAATCTTGCTGTCACATGATTGTCCGCTCTTGAGGTTATTGTAAAATTCTTCGCGTTATCAGTTGTGATGTTTATTATTAGAGTACATCGATGGTGTCTTTTCCATCCTATCCGAGCACTGGTTACCACATAATGACTGACTGATATCGCTTGTTTGAGTTGGGGAACAAGTTTTGGTGGATGGGCAGCAACTTCTGTGGGTTGCTAGCAGCGAAAGAGTGATCACGTACATGAGTGCTATATGAGGAATCAGTCGAAAGGGATCGCAGAGGCGTCAGCTGTTCCGTCAGTGTGAGAGACAAGTGAATCAAGTCAGGACTGTAATTTGAGGACTTACGCCAACGCCGTAAAACTCTTCGAGTTTACTTAAGTTTTAACTGACTTTTATTTAAATCATCCAGTGTTATGCTTCCGCAGTAAGAATATGATTTACAGCGTGCAAGGCCTAGTTGCCTGCGAGGGGTGGTGGATCAGAACTTCTTGTCACTTTAGAATCTGGCCTTGGTCTCGAAGTCGTGGCAGAAAAAAGGAAATGTTTGACATTGTACAAAGGCGTGTCAGGACAATAGCAGTAGCAGTTTGAGGTGATGGTAAACCGCTATGAATGCTTGGATGGCTGCACGCTGCGGTATTCTGGGGGAGCGAATGCGAAATCTCTTTCCTTACGCTGCAGCCCCACCGTCAGCATCAGTGTCTAGGTGACTTATATATGGGATGGAGTTAGTGGAAGTTCCATAGTTCGTAACTTTTTTCTTTTTGGGGGAGGGGAGGTAGAGAATAATGACAATAGCATGTTGGGCTGATTGATTCGAATGGATGCGGATCTGTAGTACTTGTATGTAGTGTGGTGACGTAGCACAGTAAGCGCATTTCCGTCGAATGGTCAAAACACAGTCCTGTTGCACTAACTCAGGTTGTTCTGTTTCTACACGGCTCACAGAAGGTGGTTGGTATCGTTTTCTCCGTCTTCTGCTCAGTTCCGACGAAAAACAGACCGATCACTTGCGCAAAGCTGTAGAAATGGGATCAGGTGCAAGATGCGTAGGGGCTGGGTAAAAGCAGGGTGGAATTTTACTGTAGCAGCTAGGTTCGAGGAAAGTGACTCGTTTCGAGATATGGGAGTGTGAGAAATATGATTAACTTGTGTGTGCTTTAAATGACAGACTTGATTCCAAATCATTGACATCATTTCTAGCGGATAGGGTAACACTATAGATCTGAGAAGCTAGTGTACATTTTTCTGCTTATGACCCCAATCGGCACATTATCTACTACTATTGTTGTTGTCCTTCTCAATCAGCCGATATTTCGGCCGAAGCTCTGATATGGTATAGGGAGAGAATGCGCTACAAATACTATAGAATTATCTAGTTGGGGTGGTGTGAGGGAGTCACAAAATATAGTTCATTTTCGTTCACTATTATTTTGTATCGTAGGCAATCAGTTATTGACAGAGTATTATACTCAGTAGTAAGGGATGCGTCATATGTTCGCATTTGAGCATCAGATTTTATAAAGTATGTGTTTGTGAGAAGGAAATGACTATGTACAGTGGTAAGGACGGTATGGATTTGACTTGGAGTACTGTGATAGCAGAGGGAAGAGTATGTCCAGTCGTAAGGAATGTAGAAATATTTCCATTTCCAGAGCCACTGCCAACAGCAGGGTGTATTTCCGATACTTCGCTCATTGTCAAATGCCAATCAATTGAGACCGCGATCTTAAAATTTAATTGTAAGTATAATGATAAAAGATGTATGTGACCGTCTTTCTAGAATGATCACATGTATGCATGGCCTGTGGTGGTAATGATTCAGGTTTCACGTTAACGGCAGCAGCCGTCCGAATGCACAGGCCTGTTGGAGTGTAGGAACGTACCTAAGTTAACTCTGCAGTCCTCTAGGACCGAATAGCGAAATAATACTTAGTATGTGTTGGGCGGCTTTCATGATCAAGTGGAAATTTAAGAAAATGGTGTGTTTGTGTTGGACCATTATTAACTCCCATGTAAATTGTTCGGTTGACTGGTTCTGCACACTTAGCGCCTTTATTTACTTGAGAGAAGGTCGATTGTGGTGTATGGAAGACACGTTTGCCTGTTCTCTAGACACGGGAAGACCTTAGTTGGCTTGTAAATTATAGGGCTGATTTGGGATCGGTTACATCACCTACATCGGTATTCGAGAATCTAAATAACTGTTGCCACTATTTGTTTCTAGTTACTCAGTGGTTTACATCACGCTGCACATCGCTAAAGTCTGGGGTTGTAGAGAAATAATTTCAGGTCTATATGATGGGAATTATTTTGCGCTAGCAATCGGTAGGGTGCTGTCTAGTGCTTGATACTGAGAAGTACCGAGAAAATGGAATAATGTTATGGCGAGAATATGCGTGTTCTTGTAATCCTCAAGTCTGGTGATGTGTGCAGAAAAAAGCCAGCAAGCAAGGAAGCAGGAGCAGTAATGCGTTTGTTCCGAGGCTACACGAGTGCACATCAGCACACGTTAGTACACTTTTATGCACGTTAATGTGTGTGACACTCTCCCCTTGAAATACACCACTTCCAGTTCATTCTATCGTGTAGCCGTTGTGGTTCAATATTCAAACTCATGTCCCCAGTGGGAGAACAGTTTAGTTGAGTAAGAGTCTTTGCGCATCTGACGATATTTTTGGTGCTTTGTGAGGTCTAGTTGTTCATCTACATCTACATGACTACTCTGCAATTCACATTTAAGTGCTTGGTAGAGTGTTCATCGAACCACGATCATACTATCTCCCTACCATTCCACTCCCGAACAGCGCGCTGGAAAAACTGTTATGTCCTAGCCAGTAATGCCACCCGAGCCCGCTGCCAAAAGGTTGGCAGCATCAAAGTTCGGACGCCGTCCGCATAAGCAGCGCCAGCGATACAGGAAATCGCCGCAAGTCTGCGCGCGCCACCGCTGGCTTCTGCCTTCTTAAGCGCTGGAGTCGCGAGCGCTAGGACAGTTCTGCATTCTCCGCTCAGTTGTATACTCGCCACCGAATCGTGTACTTGCTAGTCAGTTGTGTGTTCATCGCAGCAGAGTTGTTGTTTGTCGTCAGCCGACGCTGACCTAGCCGCTCCGACTCCAGCGCTTAAGAAGCCAGAAGCCAGCGGTGGCGCGCGCAGACTTGCGGCGATTTGCTGTCTCGCTGGCGCTGCTTATGCTGACGGCGTCCGGACTTTGATGCTGCCAACCTTTTGGCAGCGGGCTCGGTTGGCATTACTGCCTAGGATATAACAAAAACGAACACCTAAACCTTTCTGTTCGAGCTCTGATTTCTCTAATTTTGTTTTGATGATCATTCTTACCTATGTAAGTTGGCCTCAACAACATATTTTCGCATTCGGAAGAGAAAGTTGGTGACTGAAATTTCGTAAATAGATCTCGCCGCGACGAAAAACGTCTTTGCTGTAATGACTTCCATCCCAATTCGAGTATCATGTCTGCCCCACTCTCTCCCCTATTACGTGATAATACAAAACGAGCTGCCCTTTTTTGCACCCTTTCGATGTCCTCCGTCAATCCCACCTGGTAAGGATCCCACACCGCGCAGCAATATTCTAACAGAGGACGAACGAGTGTAGTATAAGCTGTCTCTTTAGTGGACTTGTTGCATCTTCTAAGTGTCCTGCCAATGAAACGCAACCTTTGGCTCGCCTTCCCCACCATATTATCTATGTGGTCTTTCCAACTGAAGTTGTTCGTAATTTTAACACCCAGGTACTTAGTTGAATTGACAGCCTTGAGGATTGTACTATTTATCGAGTAATCGAATTCCAACGGATTTCTTTTGGAACTCATGTGGATCACTTCACACTTTTCGTTATTTAGCGTCAACTGCCACCTGCCACACCATACAGCAATCTTTTCTAAATCGCTTTGCAACTGATACTGGTCTTCGGATGACCTTACTAGACGGTAAATTACAGCGTCATCTGCGAACAACGTAAGAAAACTGCTCAGATTATCACCCATGTCATTTATATAGATCAGGAACAGCAGAGGTCCCTGGACGCTTCCCTGGGGAATACCTGATATCACTTCAGTTTTACTCGATGATTTGCCGTCTATTACTACGAACTGCGACCTTCCTGACAGGAAATCACGAATCCAGTCGCACAACTGAGACGATACCCCATAGGCCCGCAGCTTGATTAGAAGTAGCTTGTGAGGAACGGTGTCAAAAGCTTTCCGGATATCTAGAAATACGGAATCAACTTGAGATCCCCTGTCGATAGCGGCCATTACTTCGTACGAATAAAGAGCTAGCTGCGTTGCACAAGAACGACGTTTTCTGAAACCATGCTGATTACGTATCAATAAATCGTTCCCTTCGAGGTGATTCATAATGTTTGAATACAGTATATGCTCCAAAACCTACTGCAAACCGACGTCAATGATATAGGTCTGTAGTTAGATGGATTACTTCTACTACCCTTCTTAAACACTGGTGCAACCTGCACAATTTTCAATCTGTAGGTACAGATCTATCGGTGAGCGACCGGTTGTATATGATTGCTAAGTAGGGAGCTATTGTATCAGCGTAATCTGAAAGGAACCTAATCGGTATACAATCTGGATGCAGATGTCACTTTCCTAGGACTGGGGAGCATGGTGAGATATAGCCAAAGTGAGTGTGCGCACACGATAATTTTTCGGGTGCTGTACAGATATAAAAGATAACTGCACTGTTTGTGTAAAATGTGTATATATTGTATTGTGTATGTATTGTATTGTGGCTGACGTTGTGTAAAATGTGTATGTATTGCATTGTAAAGTTAATATAGTTGTGGCATGACTAGAGAGGATAAGTGTGTCCTATGATAAGAGTCTGTCTGTATTTGACGATATGTATGGTAGTTTGTATGATTTAATAGTCATTGCAATATGACGATCTGTGTAAAATAACCCATGAAAGTCTGGTCTGCAGAAGGAAAAAAAATGGCGGACAGTGTTTCGATATCGGCGGTATCAGTAATTCGGCAGGTAAATTCGATAACAGCCAATCACAATGCTCGATTCATTCAAATCGTTTGTGCTGGGATATAGGAGACTCTACATAGCGGAGGGAACGTTTGCGTACGTTGGAAGCATAAGGGTAACACATGATGGACTGGGTACCACGTTAGGCCCGCGAGGAAGACTGCATTCGGCGCTATTTTCGTAAACAGTTTCTGTTAGGATAAGAATTTTGGTGCATGCAAGTTGATACATTTAGAAAGCAAGAGATACCTATTTCTGGGACAATATACAATTCCGGAGGGGTCGACTTGCGTTTTACATTTTTAAAAGGCAATGTGATGTAAGAATAACAGGCTGTGCTGTTCTAGTGTCAGTGGTAAAGGCAAGTGCTGCCCTGAGGTGTCTCGCATACGGAATCTGTGCCTTGGAGTTCTGTGATGTCGGTATAAAACAGTAAATGCACACTCGAAAATAGAAGCAGCTTTCACCTGCGCCCGGTAGTGGCTGGCGTCTGCGCTCCCGCCCTATCACATCGGCCACATCGACCACACGTGCGTGTGGCTCAGTTTGTAACGTGCACGCTCTGTAAATAGGCCTTTGCTTCCGTCCGATCGCGTCATCATCGGCGCCTAGGTGACCACGTATTGCGATAGGAATTTCTGTGGTGCCACGTAGGAAAAGGGATGTGACCGCCTCATTGCTGAGGGCACCTGTGTGTAGTCTGCCAGCTGACGGCCGCGCCACTTCGTTGGGGTTGCCTGTGCGCTCTACTGGACAGGGGTTGGCGGAGGGTGCTCGCGCGCGTTGATTGCGTTATTTTGCGAGCACGTCTGTATGCTGTGCTGTGCATTATTTGGATAGGTTACGAGTACTGCGCGTGTCTGCACATGCCCGTGCTGCATTATTTAGGAGGAGTCTGCAAGTGTGTAACGAAGTTAATTGGAAAATTAGGAGTTGTTTTCCTGTGTGGAGGGCATTATTTAGAAGTAGTTTACAGGTCTGTGGGCTGTGTGAGGTGGCCTCAAGCATGTCTTTTGTATCAGTGTGATAAATAAAATGTTCAAAAATATTTTCCCCCTATAGACAACCATCTGGGGTTCTATGACATAGGATCACATGCCTAATGCAGTAGCCAATAAGAGTGCAGCATTCTAGGCGTGGGGTTGGTGCTTCGTCATGAATGAATGAACATTGCGCTCCTAGTGGGAAAATGTGAAACTTCTCATTTCATAATTGACTATCGAAATGGTACATTCATTTATGGAATATAAAATTGAACTGGAATTAAGTACTTAAGTAATTGATACGTTAGATGCGCAATGTGGGTGTCACATATGTTCACTTACATTAGTTAGGGTATTTGCAGAAGACTATCTGTGGTGCGAGTATGAAAATGCTGGCTGGAGGCTGTGAGGTCATCAGTCGCGCTCTCGCTGGCCGTACACGTGCCGCGTATCCTGCAATAAACGTCTGAGAGAGAGCAGACGATCTTCGATTATGTAGTGGGATCGTGCAGTGTCTGTGTCCTAGAGCACATGGAGTACAAAATGTATGCACCAATCTTGAGTAACAGTACTTGCGTCATCACCTGACGCCACGGTAGTGCCCTCTGGCGGCGACAAAATATACTAAGTAAGTTGGGGTCTGGACCTCATGGTGAACACATTGGGTGCCACCATCTTTGATTACGGTACTTGCGTCAACACCTGACGTCATGAGAGCGCCCTCTGCTGGTGGCGATGTGTACAGAGGCAGTTGCGCTCTGGACCCAGTGGCGAACACATCTGCATGAAATTGGTTAAATAAAAAAGACAAGTCTTTTTTTCCCACGAATCATTAGGAGGAGGTGGCATGTGAGGATAGTACAAGTGTGTTTTCTTTCCCACCATTTTTTTACCTTAGCAGCGAAACTGCCAAAATTCAAAGTTGACACGAGTTCATAGGAGGAATTTGCGGTCGGTTGACTTAAATTAGTGGAGGAAGCCCAAGTGGTCTATCTTCCCGCCATTTCCTTTGCTTAGTATAGATAACGGTGCTGTGATGCATTATCCTGTTGGAATTTGAAGTTCCCACCATTTTTCTCGCGGAGATGATGGTCGGGTGACTGAGTTTAGTGGAGGTAGTCCAAGTGAGCTATCTTCCCACGATTTTCCTTGATTATTAGAGATAACCGGGGTGTGATGTATTATGCTGTTGAATTTTAATTCTAATAACCAACAGTTGGAGTTTGAACTTCTGCCGTTTTTTCTGGGGGCATTTTCCTGTCAAAACTCAAACTTTCCGCCAAAATTTGCCACCTTGAATGACATCATCCCCGCCATCTTGGATGACGTCATGCACTGTTGCCAAGTCTACATGACGCCATCTTGGATGTCGTTATCGCCACCATCTTGGATACATCTGGCCACAATGCAGAGTAGAATCGTACTCGCTTTGTCCCATGGACCTTGCCAATGGTGGGAAAACTTGCTTGCCTCAGTGACATAAATAGCTGTACGGTAGGTGCAACCTCAATGGAGAGTATCTTTTGAGAGGTCAGACAAACGTGTGGTTCCTGAAGAGGGGCAGCAGCAGTTTCAGTGGTTGCAGGGGCAACAATCTGGATGATTGACTGATCTGGCCTTGTAACACTAACCAAAACAGCCTTCCTGTGCTGGTACTGCGAATGGCTGAAAGTAAGAGGAAACTACAGCCGAGGGCATGCAGCTTTACTGTTTGGTTAAATGATGATGGCGTCCTCTTGCGTAAAATATTCCGGATGTAAAATAGCCCCCCATTCGGATCTCCGACCTTGGACGACTCAGGAGGAAATTGTTATCAGGAGAAAGAAAACTGGCGTTCTACGGATTGGAGTGTGGAATGTCAGATCCCTTAATTGGGCAGGTAGGTTAGAAAATTTAAAAAGGGAAATGGGTAGCCTAAAGTTAGATATAGTGGGAATTAGTGAAGTTTGGTGGCAAGAGGGACAAGATTTCTGGTCAGGTGAATAAAGGTTTATAAATACAAAATCAAATAGGGGTAATGCAGGAGTAGGTTTAATAATGGATAGGAAAATAGCAAGCTACTACAAACAGCATAGTGAACGCATTATTGTAGGCAAGGTGCACACGAAGCCCACGCCTACCATAGTAATACAAGTTTATATGCCAACTAGCTCCACAGATCATGAAGAGTTTGATGAAATGTATGATGAAATAAAAGAAATTATTCAGATAGTGAAGGGAGGCGAAAATTGAATAGAGAAGGAAACGCAGTAGGCGAATATGGAATGGGAGTAAGGAGTGAAAGAGGAAGTGCCTGGCAGAATTTTGAACAGAGCATAAAAGAAGGTTGTATACATGGAAGAAGCCTGGAGATACTGGAAGGTCTCAGATAGATTGTATAATGGTAAGACAGAGATTCAGGAACCAGGTTATAAATTGTGAGAAATTACAAGGACAGATGTGGACTCTGACCACAAGCTATTGGTTATGAATTAAAACTGAAGAAACTATAAAAGGGGGGAATTTAAGGAGATGGGACCTGGATAAACTGACTAATCCAGAGGTTGTACAATTGACAGGTACAATTGACAGGAATGGGGGAAAGACATACAGTAGAAGAAGAATGGGAAGCTTTGAGAGATGAAAAAGTGAAGGTAGCAGAGGATGAAGTAGATAAAAAGACCAGGGCTAACAGAAATCCTTGGGCAACAGAAGAGATATTGAATTTAATTGATGAAAGGATGAAATATAAAAATGCAGTAAATGAAGCAGGCAAAAAGGAATACAAACGTGTAAAAGTGAGATCGACAGAAAGTGCAAAATAGCTAAGCAGGAATGGCTAGAGGACAAATGTAAGGATGTAGAGGCGCATATCGTTAGGGGTAAGATAGATACTGCCTACAGGAAAATTAAAGAGACTTCTGGAGAAAAGAGAACCACTTGTATGAATGTCAAGAGCTAAAATGGAAACCCAGTTCTAAACAAAGAAGGGAAAGCAGAAAGGTGGAAGGAGCATATAAAGGGTCTATACAAGGGCGATGATCTTGAGGACAATATTATAGAAATGGAAGAGAATGTAGATGAAGATGAAATAGGAGATATGATACCGCGTGAAGAGTCAGAGCACTGAAAGACTTAAGTCGAAACAAGGCCCCGGGAGTAGACAACATTCCATTAGAACTATTGACAGCCTTGGGAGAGCCAGGCCTAACAAAACTCTACCATCTAGTGAGCACGATGTATGAGACAAGCGAAATACCCTCAGACTTCAAGAAGAATATAATAATTCCAATCCCAAAGAAAGCAGGTGTTGAAAGATGTGAAAATTAGCGAACCATCAGTTTAATTCGCCACGGCTGCAAAATACTAACACGAGTTCTTTAGAGACGAATGGAAAAACTGGTAGACGCCGACGTCGGGGAAGATCAGTTTGGATTCCGTAGAAATGTTGGAACACGTGAGGCAATAGAGACCCTACGACTTATCTTAGAAAATAGATTAAGGAAAGGCAAACCTACGCTTCTAGCATTTGTAGACTTAGAGAAAGCTTTTGACAGTGTTGACTGGAATACTCTCTTTCAAATTCTGACGGTGGCAGGGGTAACATACAGGGAGCGAAAGGCTATTTACAACTTGTACAGAAAGCATATGGCAGTTACAAGAGTCGAGGGGCATGAAAGGGAAGCAGTGGTTGGGAAGGGAGTGAGACAGGGTTGTAGCCTATCCCCGATTTTATTCAAACTGTATTCTGAGCAAGCAGTAAATGAAACAAAAGAAAATTTCGGAGTAGGAATTAAAATCCATGGAGAAGGAATAAAAACTTTGAGGACCTGGAAGAGCAGGAATGGACAGTGTCTTGAAAGGAGGATATAAGATGAACATCAACAAAAGCAAAACGAGGATAATGGAATGTTGTCGAATTAAATCGGGTGAGACTGCGAGAATTAGATTAGGAAATGAGACACTTAAAGTAGTAAATGAGTTTTG
Source organism: Schistocerca piceifrons (assembly GCF_021461385.2). Taxonomy (NCBI): domain Eukaryota; kingdom Metazoa; phylum Arthropoda; class Insecta; order Orthoptera; family Acrididae; genus Schistocerca; species Schistocerca piceifrons. The sequence goes on from NC_060141.1 coordinate 825,611,942, forward strand.
CTATTTGGGGATTAAAATAACTGATGATGGTCGAAGTAGATAGGATATAAAATGTAGACTGGCAATGGCAAGGAAAGCGTTTCTGGAGAAGAGAAATTTGTTAACATCGAGTATAGATTTAAGTGTCAGGAAGTCGTTTTGAAAGTATTTGTATGGAATGTATCCATGTATGGAAGTGAAACATGGACGATAAATAGTTTAGACAAGAGGAGAATAGAAGCTTTTGAAGTATGGTGTTACAGAAGAATGCTCAAGATTAGATGGGTCGATCACATAACTAATGAGGAGGTACTGAATAGAATTGAGGAGAAGAGGAGTTTGTGGTACAAGTTGACAAGAAGAAGGGACCGGTTGGTAGGACATGTTTTGAGGCATCAAGGGATCACAAATTTAGCATTGGAGGGCAACGTAGAGGGTAAAAATCGTAGAGGGAGACCAAGAGATGAATACACTTAACACATTCAGAAGGCTGTAGGCTGCAGTAGGTACTGGGAGATGAAAAAGCTTGCACAGGATAGAGTAACACGGAGAGCTGCATCAAACCAGTCTCTGGACTGAAGACCACAACAACAATATTGTCCCAATACTATCGTCACTGGCGTCATTCCGTCATACAGCTGATGCTTCTCCATACCCTGAACTGCGAGTACATTCCATGTATGTCAAGCTTGAGAGGCTCACACGGGCGCAGGATACTTTTTTTTCTGCGTCCTAGCAACCACTTGTGGCGGCCATATTCCAGTGAGGCAAGAAACGGAGTTGAGGGGGTGGAGGACACGTGGCCGGCACACCACGGCAGCAGCAGTTGAGGCAGGGCAGAGGCCGCTGCCACGAAACTGGCCCCCCTCTGCCGCACTTACCGACCTCTCTGTCTGGCTCGTGTAGCTGTAGCCTCCATCTTCCTACCGGGCATAACCATCCAGTCTTTGTCTTCCCGCCAGCGTTACCTGGAACTGGTCGCCACACGCACAAGCAGCACTTCTCATTCGCCGAGAACAGTTTCGTTACCTGCATCACCAGTATTTTATACATAATTATTTTCAATAATTGGCCCAACCATCTTTAACTGTATTGCCAACAAGCCATTGTATTAATGGAATTAATATCCGTTTCATACTTCGAATGACTCTAGGTTCATAGGGAGAAGTATGTCCTCGTAACACGTGGAATGAATCAAATTAGCAGCAGTGAGGGAAAAATATGAAAACTACCCTAGTGCAACTTCCGATGATTCGAAATACTCTGCTTGTTGCCGTTAGTGGTCGTAACCTGCCGTCTTCCGGAGGATCGACGGGTGAATGAGTCATCACAGAACTCGGCTGCAGACACAAGCTGCGCGTAATGAGCAGGGTCACACTGGGCAGAGACAGCTACACAACGTAAATAGCAAAGAGTCGTAACAAATAAGATACGCTTTCTTACATACGTAATTACGAAAAGTTCTCAGAACCGCCTTCGCTGCACGAAATGAATTTGTGCACAAAGGGCCAGAAACCAAAAGCACTTAAAAATTATACCGTTAAGGATTAGTTAGATGCTAAACTTTATTGGAGCTTTAGGCCGGCCTCCGATGTTGTTCATGCGTGTGGGTGTCAGGATGGTTGGGAACCGCTAGTGCGCAAAGCAGCATTATGTTGCCCATTACAGTGAGTCATGAGCACATCATCACCGGTACTAGCGCTTATTTTCTTCTGGTTTACCGTTTCCCTTACTTCCTCGCCGTGTTCTCATTATCTCCCGAGCTGGATGGGCGAATCGTCACTCTGAAGCCGAAAGTGTTTACGAGGTGCCAGATAACGGAAAATGGAAGTAAACATTTCCCGGAGTTGTGGACCAGACTTTGCCCGTTTATCTCCATCAGTTATCTGCACGAACCTTGCGTGTCTGCGGGCTATCGATTGCGGCTGATAACTGAAATATGGGTCGCGGGCTCGCGTCACGTCAGCGTTTCCAGCGCCCGTTGTTTTCTCCGCGCAGCGTCACGCCAGAAACGAACCAGCTGCAACGTCGCGCGAATCACGCCACAGGCGCGCCACTGCACAGCTCTGCTAGTACACACAACCATTCACCACCCCGTTTCGTTTACTTTCGCGTTTTTACGAAACAAGTCTCCACTGTTAACAGATACGATCCAGTCATAATTGGCAATCGCGCCGACCCAGACGATGTAGTCCTCTAATCTGAAATAGGCACCACTCATTTGAGCTAACAACAAACGAACAGACGGCGGAAGTGATAAGAAAACTAGAAATAATATGCCGACATGCTAAACAGTAGTAGAAGTGACAGATTTCTCCCTTGTGGGAAGCGTGTGTGCACAACGGAGTAAGACATCTGAAGCAGAAACGCTTCCGTACCACCAGCGGGGTAATTACGTTGCCTGGTGTGAGGAACATATTTGCTGTTTTTGCATGAATAAATGATTCCATCGCATCATAGATGTAAGGTTTCCTTTGCGTGGTTCACTTCGCTTCTCTACGTTCTGCAGTGTGCTGCATTCTTTATTACTAAAACGCTTTGCAACTTCTAAGTATGAATGGGAACTGGATATAATCTGGAATGTCGCTGGGAGTTAAGCCAGGACGCAAATTTCAGATACTCGTTGTGACTTGGCTCATTTTGAAGGTATGGAACTCGAAATTATAATGAAAAATATAGAACGTGAAAGAAGCAGAACTCGAAAAGATCTCTACCGATTTCTTTACAATTTTTACACGATGCTGTAATAAGCATTTGACGGACATGGAGTACACATTTTTACTAACAACAAAGTGGAGGTTTTCTCTTAAAACCAACAGCAACAAAGAAAACGCTGTGCTGTAAAAATGCGCGGTTTCGTTTTCTTTCTCGCAGTCGGATTTAACTATGATAGCAGGGCATTCAAACCATTAGACAAATTGTTCCTCCCATATGAATTCTCTCTCTCTATAATTTTAAACAAAATTTCATACAAAAATGGTTCAAATGACTCTGAGCACTATGGGACTTAACATCTATGGTCATCAGTCCCCTAGAACTTAGAACTACTTAAACCTAAATAACCTAAGGACATCACACAACACCCAGTCATCGCGAGGCAGAGAAAATCCCTGATCCCGCCGGGAATCGAACCCGGAAAATTTCATACACAGTTACATTCTTTTTGTTTTCTTCCTCGCAGTCGGTGTTAACAGAAAGACATGGATAATACGAAAGTTGCATTCAATTTAAACTATGGGAACTAGAATCCACAACTGAATAGCGAGGTCGTAAATACTATGACTTTATTACTTCAATTAACACCGAAAATCAAGGGCTGAATACTATGGAGCGAAAACAGAGAGGTATTACAAAAAATGGTTCCAATGGCTCTAAGCACTATGGGACTTAATATGTGAAGTCATCAGTTCCCTGGACTCAGATACTCGTGACTTGGCTCAGGCCGGCCGCGGTGGTCTAGCGGTTCTAGGCGTTCAGTCCGGAACCGCGCGACTGCTACGGTCGCAGGTTCGAATCCTGCCTCGTGCGTGGGTGTGTGTGATGTCCTTAGGTTAGTTAGGTTTAATTAGTTCTAAGTTCTAGGGGACTGATGACCACAGATGTTAAGTCCCATAGTGCTCAGAGCCATTTGAACCATTTTTTTGACTTGGCTCATTTTGAAGGTATGGAACTCGAAATTATAATGAAAAATATAGAACGTGAAAGAAGCAGAACTCGAAAAGATCTCTACCGATTTCCTTACAATTTTTACACGATGCTGTAATAAGCGGCTCTGGAACCGCGCAACCGCAACGGTTGCAGGTTCGAATCCTGCCTCGGGCATGGATCTGTGTGTTGTCCTAAGGTTAGTTTAAGTAGTTCTAAGCTAGTTTAAGTACTTCTAAGTCTACGTGACTGATGACCTCAGACGTTAAGTCCCATAGTGATCAGGGCCATTTTTGAACACTTTTAAGGACGATACACGTAAATACCGATTTCATGACCAATCTTTTACCGATTAATAAGACGACGCGCCGAGGTATGGGTTTCGCTGCTGTTTACAGGAAACCTGGCTTTAAATGTTTAGTAACTAATTCCGCCAACAAATGACGGTTTTTAGGAGATGCGTTAGAATTTTAACTATTTTCTCCCAATATTCCGCAAAATACTTCCTTTTACAAGAACATGCACTTAAATAGGAATTTATAGGCGTAGGCACTAACACTACAGTGCATGACTTGCGAGCGCACCAACGTACGAGACTATTTGAAGTTTTTAGACCATTCGTTAAAATTCTATGGATTTTCTCCGCAAAATGGCACTTTTTTCTGTAAGATGAATCACAACAACAAATGCGCAGCAGACCAACATTTAGCTTAAAGTGAACTTCTCGCTTGCACTTTTAGTCAGTGACGTAACTATCGACTTCCCTAACACTACATGATTATGCTAGAAAATTCTTTTTTATTCCAGTGTCTGATTACAAATGAATTCTTTAGACGATGACCGGGTTCAGTCTGTAATGGATCTTTTTTACACCATGTCCTAAAGTGATACGGCCATAATGGCATCGCCAAAACATATAAATATAATCAGCATAGCATCGTCACATAGATTTAAAATATGGTGTAGAATAGGCCACATCGTCCACTATGTCCAATATGCTGATAAAATTTATGTTTCGGCGATGCCATTATGGCCGTATCACTTTAGGACAAGGTTTTAAAAAAGATGGTCATTACAGACTGAAACCGGTCATCGTCTAAAGAATTCATTTGTGATCAAAGACTGGAATAATAAAGCATTTTACAGTATTGGATCACTGTTTGTACACGCGATTATGTCGCAGTTGGTGAGATTATGCTAGACTTGTCGAAAAATGATACCTGGAACACTTCTACAGAGAAAGGTGTATGTTCCACTAGGAAAGCCCTCACTACACTTCCAAGGTGAGCACACTGATTCCTTCCTACCCCGAGCCAGACTGTGTCTTTGCTGCACCGGAGTGCATCTGGGTATGAGAGATCTCGGCCAAGGGCTGCCCCTGAATAAAGTACCTGCACCCACCTCCCACTCCCCCCTCCTTTCCGAAAGGCGTATGGACTGAGGGGCAGAGCGGCATGTAACCCAAGACCTGTCTCCCCCGGCTGCTGCCACTGCTGCGGGACGGATCATGGACAGAAAGACTCAGCTTAACGGAGCTACTCCGAGTATTTACATCCGTTTGAGCGATGTGCGATCTGATCAGAACCATCCGGACACTAACCAACGAACATTAATACGAGAGACATTTACCGGCAGAATCGCACGCTATGTAAAAAAAGCCAAGTATTGCAGCCTAATACTCTCTAGTAATGAACAGTAACAGTTCTGTAGCAGTAGCGCACATCTTACACCATAAAAGCGTGTTGGTACACCACTGACGTCGAATAGAACATCAGCTGTAGATGACACAAAGCCTGTATACGTTTCCAGAGGTATATAATCCCATATGTTTTACGAAATTCACGTTCAATCGCGGTTTGACAGTACCAGTATTAACTTTCCCTCATTCTGACAGAATGTGTTCCAGTTATGCTCCAATTACGGCAGATGGCTCTCCCTTCGTGTCAGTTCCATGATCACAGCGATCATGTGTTCACTGTGTCATTACTAGAACTCGTGACAAATATCTGTTCTTCTTATGTAGTTGGAAGCATTCGTGATTTGAGCAGGGAAAGAATATTTGTCTGTCGGTCATAATTTTTGGGTTGCACAGTAATTCAACAACTTCACCTCTTTGCTGGAAACTGCTTCAGGCTATTTGTCCATTATGTATAATGTATGTATCATTTAGAGACTTTAAATATGAACCTTCTTTCATTGCTCATGCATTCATTTGCTCGTTTCTGGGTGGTGGAAACAGTGTATGTCTGTCGATTTTCTTTCTTTCCTTTTTTTTTCTTTTTTTTTTTTTTTTTTTTTTTTTTTGCTGCAGAACAATGTTATAACTTTACTCAAAGAACTTATCCATGAGTCAGCAGTGTAAATGAGATTCCATATTTCTAGATTTCCAGAAAGCATTTGACAGATGCCCCACTGCAAACTGTTGACGAAGGGTCGGACATGTGAAATAGGTTCACAGATGTGTGAGTGGCTCGAAGACGTCTTAGGTTATAGAGCCCAGTATGTTATTCTCTACGGCGAGAGTATCGTCAGGAGTGCAGTATGGGAGAGTGGTAGGACCGCTACTACTGTCTCGATTTGGCGGCCGGGTTGGCCAGCAATCTGCGGTTGTTGGCTGATGATGCTGTGTCATACACGACGGTGTCGAAGCTGAGTGGCTGTAGAAGGATACAAGATGACCTAGACAAAATGTGTAGTTGGCATAATGAATGGCAGCAAACCCGTAACGTTCGGTTGCAGTGCCATGGTTGACAGTCATGTCGTTTAAATATGCTAAATATGCTAAAAATGCGACGGTAGTTACGCAAATGTTTTTACGCTTTATTAATAGGTACTACAATCAATACGTTGTAGCAGAAGTCCACGAAAATTTCGGTGGTCTCCATTAAATGAGAGAGCGCGAGTAACGGATGGTAACAAAAACAAAGTACAATACGAGCAATATACTTTCAGTGCATTTAAACCGAGCAGTTCACACACGGATTCGCAAGCACGAACAAATAAACCTGGGTCCACAGGAAACCAATTTCTGTTTCACATGAAATAAAAGATGTGTAATCATTTACCTCATCCGTTATTACGGATGAGAGCAAGCAGAACAGAAGCAACATTTTACGTTGCAATTCAAAGAGTGCAATAGAACATACTTTCCACTTCATAATAACCACACGATCTAAACTGCAATATTTGATTTTACAGATAAATAGACTTTACCGCCAGACTACCAGACCCACCCATTAAGTATAAATGAAAAGTATTATTGTCTAGTACTCGTATTTCGTAAAGCAAAATACCGAGTTCCGCGCCATATTTCTCGTATTCAAAGTCCACTGCTACACCAGTTGGAAAGCTGCTGTCGTTCTGTTTCCTCGGGCTTGTGGTGTTTTGGTGCTCCGTGTACGCTCTGTAAGCAGCGCACGCCGGGAAAAATATCTGGAGGCATGAATGTTGTGTGTTCCATACTGAATTCGAATTTGGAGTGACATCTCATAGCAATGACGGGAGCACATCGTGACATGTTTACAGCTGTGGTCCGATTAAAACTACTGGATGGTTGACGTCTGTCACTTGTCACTACAGTGTTACTACGTCCACCGTTATGCCTACGCACGGCGGGTCACTTCACAAGTGTATAATGCGGAACAATGTTGGAAGCGGACGCCGCGTGGTAGGACGAAAATGGGGGATGCGCAGTGGACAACTGGTTTTAAGACGACGCGTTTTGTAGCCTCAAATATAAGCTATTGTAAGGACCTACCCACCAGCTCGTGATGTTCAACGTATCCGAGAAAACGTCGACTTTAACAACAGCAAATTTTCATTGCAAGCAGGTGGTTATTAAAATTTCATCTGATGAAGACATTCTAAGAGGTGTCGAAACCTAGATCAATGTATTAACAATTGTTTGCAATCGGTTGGCTGATTTGTTTCTCCGTTGAGCTATAATATTTGAGCTATAATATTGTGCAGCTGTTATACCGATGATTCCTAGACCTCACCGCGTGCGACCTGCACCCTTTGAGGCTGAGGTCCGTTGTCTTCCCCTGAGACCCTAAAAAAACGCCCAGTCCACGTCTGACAGACCCCGCTACCCGATGGGGAAATAGTTAGCCTTAGCAAATTTTTAAATATCTCTATTTTGACATACTTATCAAGTATTTTGATGATTTATTTTGGCTTCATGGTGGAAGATAAGGCATGACGTAGTCGTGTGTTTGCTGAGCTTTTTGAAGATGATGGTTCGCAACAGGATCCCATTTGACAAGTAGCTTGAAAGTCTCAACGAAATTTTCACAGTTATCACATCGACAAAGATGTTGAGAGTGACTACGCAAGGATAAAGGTTGTCTGGCCAAGTACAATACACAAGTAAGAAATGTTGTTACCACTGATTTCCTTTTCTCAAATAACTTATGCTGTTCTAATTGGGCAGCATCACCGATTTTGAAATTTTCTGTAGTCGCATGTCAAGCTTTTCCACTTTTTAAAGGCTTCGACATGGAAGAGAAACTTTTCCATGATCTAATACTCCGGGGCGACGCTTTTTTCTTGTTTTAGAATCATCTGGCTGTACAAAAGAACTTCTTCCTGTGTTTTGCATGCAAAGAGAAGCGCATATATGGCATTTCACATGAGAATACAACAACCATGTCTTTAAAACGCTCGAGCCATGATCTAACTTCACGTAAAATCAACCTTTGAAAATGATCTGCCAATATTACGAGGGTCACCATGCGGCTGCTGTGGTAGCTGGTTCAAATCCTGCCTCGGGCATGGGTGTGTGTGATGTCCTTAGGTTAGTTAGGTTTAAGAAGTTCTAAGTTCTAGGGGACTGATGACCACAGATGTTAAGTCCCATAGTGCTTAGTGACATTTGAACCATTTATTACGAGGGTAATCCCAAAAGCAAGGTCTCCTATTTTTCTATAAGTACATAGACCTGTTTATTTCTACAATGGTTTACATTAGTTTACAGCTTGAACATTTAGCTATTTTTCGACATAATCACCATACCTGTCGATGCATTTTTGTTGACGCTGTGGCAGTCTTTGTATGCCCATGTCATACTAGCTCGCCGCCATGCTGTTCAGAAAGTTATGAATCTCTTCTTTCACCTCGTTGTGGGAGCTGAATCGCTTTCCGGCCAAATGTTCTTTTAACCTAGGCAACAGATGATAGTCACTGGGCGCCAAGTCAGGACCATAGGGTGGGTGGGTGAAATATGTTCCACTGAAACTGTTGCAGGAGAGCAACGGTTTGCCGAGCGATGTGTGGGCAAGCGTTGTCATGGAGAATGTGTACGCCCTTGCTCAACATTCCTCTTCTCCGGTTCTGAATTGCCCGTTTGAGATTTTTCAGAGTCTCACAGTACCTGTCAGCGTTAATTGTGGTCGCAGTGGGCATAAAGTCGACCAAAAATACCCCTTTCCGATCCCAAAAAACGGTTGCCCTGAATTTACCGCAGGCTATGTTTGTTTGAATTTCGGCGGCTTTGGCGAAGAATGAAGCCGCCACTGGCGTGATTGTTGCTTGGTCTCAGGTGTAAAGTGGTATGCCCAGGTTTCGTCATCCGTGACAATTGAGTCTAGAAAGTTGTCCTGTTCGGCTGCAAGGCGGTGAAGAAATGCGCGGGAAGCATCAACTCGTTGCCGCATGTGGTCCTCAATCAGCATGCGTGGCACCGATCTTGTGCACACCTTCCGGTAGTTCAATGTTTCCGTTAAAAAAACTGTGAGCGGTGCTTCAGGAAACCCCAGGAACCGACGTGCAGAGATCATCCAGGGTGATCCGCCGATCTTCACGCATGGTTTGCTCAACATTCACCACTGTCTCCCTAGAAATTGACGGTTTCCCGCTTCTATGTTCGTCGTGAATTTCGGTCCGACCAGCTGCAAACTCTCTACACCACTTACGAACATTTTTGACATCCATGCACGACTCACCGTAGAATTCCGTCAATTGGCGATGGATTTCAATCGGCGCAGTGCCCTTTGCATTCAAAATCCGAATAACTGCCCGCAATTCGCACTTGGCGGTAACATCCAACGGGAGCTCCATTCTCAACGGCTGCCAAGCGAAGACTGAGAGCCTCAGCGCGGCGTGCGCAGGTTTACACACAGAGCGTGAAGCACTCTTCATAACAGTGTGACCAACTGCCACATAAACAGAGGTCTGTACTTATAAAAAAAACAGGAAACCTTACTTTTGGGATTACCCTCGCATCTGTTGAAGAAGAGTTGCATCTTTATCTCAACAAGTTCATTTTTCAGAGTCTCATATTTTTTAACACCAGTGAAAACCTTCAAATGCTTCAACTTGTTGACAACTTTTTCCATGATCTAATACTCTGGGGTGACGTTTCTTTCTTGTTTTGTACAGCAGGACTTCTTCCTGTGTTTTGCATGCACGGTGAACTGCATACATATGACATTTCAGTCTGCTCTGAGCGATTTTCTACGCAGGTCGTGAGGCACTTTTGTCAAATTTCTTTCTGTTTTTACTGTAGACTGTGAACAGCGAACGGACTCTGGATAATGTGAAAATGCAAATCCTGTTATACTTGCACACATGGTGCTGTCCGTCGCGTTTACAATAAATCTGTCGTCACTTGTGCCTAGTGCAGCAAGCAGTTCCTGTTGTGTTTTTCGTCTTTTCCTGAATTCGACACCAGATTCCTTCCTTAAAAAATTTTGCAAAATGTGAAATAAGTGTAAAAAATGTGTAATTATAAAGAAGTAATAAACATATCTAATAGTAGTATAGAGCTTTTAGCTGATATAGTCGCTCTATTGGAGACCCTAAGGCAGCCGAAGCTACAGTATGTACAGTGGGTGACAGGTCGGGAATGGAATTGCAGCCACGACAGGCCCGCGGAATACGTCTTGTGTCTGGTCAAAAGTCTCTGTATTCACGCTGACACAGGTTATTCCTTCAGGTTATTTATTTTCCCAGTCTACATTAAATTACAGTTTTTTGTCTCTAATCAGATGTTTCACAGACAACTACAAAAATGTAGTCCAATATTTCCAAAAACTTATAAATTATGCTCAGGGTAGCTCAGATACCCCTCACAGTTACGCAATGGTTAACACTGTTCGTCAGCGAAGCTCGCTAAAACTGTTTTGGGAACAGAAGCACTTCTACTGCCAAGCTTCGGTAAAGAAAAAAGCGCTGTTGACACAGTTAAAAAACAAAGTTATCAATTAAACTTTATTATGCACCGTTCCATAATACAGAGATATTATTTATATGTGCGCTGTATCTAAAGGCTACCTTTGTCTGACCTTTTCTTCCGTCCTGATGTAGGCTACCGCGTAGAACAGAAGAACAACAATGGAGTTGTGCAGCACTTGTTGCGAGCTTACATCAGGAGCTAAAGCGGGCCGCTTCAGCCATACCACGGCGGAATAAGTAAAGTAATAGTTGTTAGAAAAACACTAACACAGGATATCAGTTTTTACGCGGACACTACGCAAGCCCTCAAATATCGTATTTTATTGTATGACGGAAATTTTACCTTACAGTTTTTCAGCCCCACTAAAATTTTGCTCCCGGGCATCCGCCCACTGCCACCATCCCCCTCCCCTCTACGTTAGGTCACTGATTGACACTCAATGTCACAGGTGTTCGGCGTGGGCTCTTTATGGCAGACTTCCGGGCCATGCCACGCGAAGAATCGTTTCCACAATAGGTTTTATTCAAAGAAAGCAGACAACTGAAAGCTGAATCATCTGATTGGCTGCTGAAAGAACGTATAGTATGCAAACGAAGTAAAGTTGCTGATGTACTTTTTCGAAAAACACTTTACTTGAAACATAAAAAATAAAACACTACATATTTTGGACTCGCACGCTCTTTCTCTAGGCAGTTGTTCTGAAACGATTGCAATCGGTAGGATGTCACTTGGGCGACTTGCATGTCACTAACCCGTCTTTAAACCGGAAAAGGGGCAGGTGAAGTATAACGTGGAATCCGAGCCACATTTCGTTTCTGGCGAATCTCCACATCATTGAGAGGTGACTATTGTGTTAAAAGGCAGAGTGAAAAAATCCCAGGCGGGATTCCAGCCTGCAAACTTTAGATTCCCGACCGAACGCTCTACCGCCACACCATCAAACCAAATGCGAATGCGGCCAACGCCCTGCTGCTCTATCGAGTTATTGCCGCTGTTCGGCAGGTGGTAGACGCATCGTTTTCACCACTTAAATTCTAACATCTTGTACGAAATGTTTATAAATTATGTACAAAAACCTTCATCATGATCAGTGTACGCATTACTGAAAACCGGATCAAATTCTGAGCAGCAGTTCCTGAGATTGTCTTGTGCACAAAGCAGCGTTGAAAGGAAGCGATTCATCAGTATGATATTTCTGTTGTGTCTTTGTTAAAATGTCCAGCTCTAGGCCAATATACATCTTCAGCGGAACTCGAAAGAGTTGCATCCTTCAAGAATTGTTACATAGAATTGTTGAAGAGTTAGGAATTGCAGCAGACGCAGCAGAAGCCACAACCAGCGGCCCAGCAGCAATGCCAGTGACAGTTCCAGGTCGAATTCCAGCACCGCCAGCAGGTTCCAGCAGCCAAGCAGCGCAGCCAGTTCCAGCAGCCCAGCCAGTTCCAGCAGTCCAGGAGTGGCGCCAGCAGCAGCAGCATCAGCAAAAGCTGACACGGTCTGGCCCATCGCCATGCCCAGTGGCAGATCTTCCCCTTGCAGCCGCTCTCCCGTCGGCAGCAGTGTAGTGGGGCTTCAGCCCTGGCCAGAGTCCTCATCTTCATCTTCGTCTTCTCCATCGTGTGTGATTCGTCGTCATCATCCTCTTTCTGCTCCCACTTTCTGTTTCTCCTGTTCTGTTTCCCTTCTTCCCCCTCACCGTGACTACCCCCACCACCACTGCAACTACCACAGCCATCGACTATACCCATCCCTCGGCCGCCGCCACCACGATTACGTGGTGTGCCCAGTCACCCCCTCCTTCCCCCAATTCCATCCCCCCCGCTTCTCACTCTTCCCACTCCTGCTCCCTTCGTCGCCACATCCCCTCCTCCCTCTTCACACACCCCCTTATCCACTCCCAATCCATTCCCTCCACTTCCCCATGCTGTTTTGTCCACTACTGCGGCCCCCACCAGGGTGGTCACCCGAAGAGCCGTGGCACACACCACCGGCATGCCGACGCCGGGACCTGCCGCCTCCCACCATCTCCCAGTCGCACCTGTCCCCCAAGCCTCCTCTCACTCTTCTGCTGCTGTTAAACGCCCCAGTGGCACCCCCGCCTCTTCAACTCATAACAAAACCCAGCCTCTTCCACTTCCCCCCCTCCCAGATGTCGTGGACGTCTCCCCACCTGCCTCTTCTGCTCCCCCTCTCCACCGCCCCCTCATCTCCATCCCTTTCCCATAAATATCTCCTGTCGATTCTAGACCCTTCCCTCCTTGAGGCCCAGAACCTCACCCTGATTTTAAACAGACACTCCCTGGGAGCCCCTATCTCTCTCTCCTCACTCCCCGTAGAAACTTCATCCTTATCACCTCCCCTAGCCCCACCCCAGCCGTACCTTCTCCTCCTACATGATTGCCGCCAACCTCAAAATCCATAGTCGTTCTGCTACCCAGCTATGGCGGTGGCATCGGTTCCTCACCACCCTCCAAGGTGACCTCAGTCTTCAGCAAGGTCCTGGAATCCATCCTCACCTAACGCATCCAATAGCGCCTCCACCACCACCTCCTCCTTCCCTGTACCCAATGTGGCTTTGGACCATCCTTCTCTGCCAATGACCATCTCCTTCACCTTACTCACCTCCTCTCCAAACAACTAAATTTCTGAATAAAAATCTCTCGGTGTACATGCTACATCAATTCAGGATAAAACTCCAAGCTTTTGACGACTACCTCCTGAATTGCCGCGGCATGTACACCGAGAGAGTTTTATTCAAGAAATACGTCGCAAAAGACTTCATAGCCAACTAAATTCCTGTCGCTCCACCACTTTCCTCTCTCTCGACCTTGAGTGTGTCTATGACCATGTATGGGATTCCAGTCTCCTGTTCAAGCTCCAATTAACCACGTCTGTCTGAGCGCCTCCTTCCTTTCTCACCATCCTTACTATGTCACCATCCATAACAGGGATTCCTACACTTCCCATCCCTTTGCTGGTGTGCCCCAAGGTTCCGTCTTCTCCCCTCTTCTCTACCTTCTATTATGGCGGACATGCTGCCGCCTTCACCTGCCATCCACCTTCTCCAATACGCCAATGACATTGCTTTCCTTGCCCTCGCCCCCACCCTGCAACGCTCCCAGCACCTTCTCCAATCCCATCTTGACCAGTTCACCACTTGCTGTAACCAGTGGCTGCTCAAAGTCAATCCTTCCAAAACCCAGGCAAAATCACCTCATTCTTCCACCTTGTCGATTTTTATCTCACCATCTATGGCTGTCCTATTAACCTCATCCCCACCCTCAAGTATCTTGATGTCACCCTTGATCGTCGCCTTTCCTGGACCCCGCATCTCTGGATGATCCAAGCCTAGCACATTCCTGACTCTGCCTCCTCAAACTACTCTCTGGCCCCACATGGGGTCTGGACCCCTCCACCATCCCCACCACTTATAAATCCCTCATCTGACCCACTCTCTGTTATGCCCATCCCACTTGGATCTCCACCCCTCCTACCTTCTACAAGTCCCTTCAAATCCTGGAATGCCATGCGCTCCACCTCACCTATTGCATCCGCCTCTCATCCCCCACACCATTCCTTTCCCCCACCCCCTCCTCTTGGATATGGGTCCTTTACACCTCCCATAAACCTGATCCCCCTCACCCGCTTGTCTCTCCCGTCCTCTCCCAACCCTGTCTGCTGCCGCACCTGTACTACTGCATCCCACCCACTTTCCATCTTACCACACTCCATACCCTTGCACAAGGTGGCTTCCACCAACTCCCCTTCCCTGATGATACTCTCTACCCCTCCAACCAGCTTGGATCCTCCCCTTCCTCCTCCCGCGTTTTTCCCCCAGGGCTCCCTCTTTTCCCCTCTCTCCATCCTCACTTCCTCCCCTCCCTCTCTTCCTCTCCTCCCCCCTTCCCAGGCTTCCACACACCCCCCATGCCCTCTCCTCTCACCCTCCCTTCTTCTCTCCCACTGGCATCCTCCACCCCTCCCTCCCATCCTTCCCTATGGCAGGCTCTCGACTTTTTCGCGCAAACAGTATGTTTCGTCGCCACTGTGCTGTGTTTCTCTTCCCATGAGTTCATCAGTGTCTCTCCTTCAGTGCTCTTACGTTCATGTGTGCAGCTCTGCGTCTCCGTTTGTGTATAGTGCTGAACTTTTTTACACAACCAGTGCGTCCGTGAATGCCTTCCTTTATTTTACTATGTATGTCCCCTGTTTTTATCCTCCATGTATGTTTGGTTTTATGTCTTCCTTTTTAATGTATGTTTTTCTATGGCCGAAGAGCGGCGTAGATAGGCCGCAGCCGGCCTACCTTTATGTGAAGGTTTGAAAATAACAATAAAGGAAAACGTAGGTCAATATATGCATATGAAGGGTATCAGGCACACTGGTTGCTGTTTTTAAGCTTTCCACGCAAGTACATATACAGATTCCAACTGTTCTCGGGACATTTGGTAACATGAGTGAATATGTAGTTAAGTAGGGTACTTTAAACGTTTGTGGATGACATGGATACTCATACATCACGTTACTTAATTGCAACCATGAAGGAGAGCACAGCAGCTACGTAGGATATAACTGCCTGAAAGCGACCTTTGTTTACCGTTACAACGCTTCCGCGTGTGTATGAACAGACGGCGTGCAGAATCGCCGTTTGAGGGGGTCTTGGTGCTACTTCCTATTTCAGCCAGGAACTTGGGTTAAAAAGTTTTCAATTTAGCGCAGACCAGTGGCCATTTGCATAGCCAGTCAATTAAGCAAAATTTGAACGATGAGCCCGAAATTCGTTGTTACGTGAACTGAGTTTACGGAAACGGTTTAAAGTGGCTGAAGTGAACAAAAAAAATCATTCTTACAATAAAACTGTAAACTCGCTTTCAAGAAGCTATAGGCACTGAGGACTTTGCAACCAATGTGCTTCTGTAGGAACGTGGATAATACCTTTTTCGTCTGGACAAACGGGTGTGATGCTCTCAACAGATTTTTGGACCATTTCAACTGTCTTGACCCCAGCATTAAATTTACCATGGATGTGAAAGTGACGGGATACTTCCATTCTTGGACGTTGTGGTTTACAAAAAACCAGATGGTACTCTGGGACACAGTGTTCGTCGAAAGGCGACGCACACAGATCGGTATCTGCATTCTAAGAGCTGTCGTCCAACACACCAACGCAATGGCGTCCCCTAGGAGTCTGGTACACAGAGCTTACGCGGACACTTTAACCCAAGAACTTGCGCATGAATGCCTGTTTTTAAGGAAAATGGATACTCTGGGAAGCTGATTCTTCAGGGTATGGAGTTTGCACCATCACTGGAGGTGCCTGAAGAGCAGTATAGATCGGTAGCCTTTATTCCTTATGCTGGGGGGATATCGTTTAAGCCTGGAAGAATTTTAAGGCATTTTAATGTGTTCCGTTTACCTTCCAAGATTAGGGCACTACTCGGCTCCGTGAAAGATGATTTGAGGCCTAGGAAGTCAGGTATACACAAAATTCCGTGTCAGTGTGGAAAGGCTTACATCGGTCTTTCGATTCGCACAGTTCTTGAGAGTTGTGTGGAACAACGCCGTCATACGAGGCTACAACACCGTAAAAATCGGGGGTAGCAGAATATTGCTTAAAAGAGGGACACGGTATGAAATTTGGCGAAACTGTGATAGTTGCCAACACTTCCGGTTTTTGGAACGGTGTCTATGAAGACGCTATTGAAATTATGTTGGCGGATAAGTTAATTAATAGAGACAACGCGTTTTCCCTCAGCAGGACGTGGAATCCTGTACTATCCATCATCAAAACAGAATGTCCTCCGGTGCGGCCAGTCCACAGCCTCTGAGTGCGACGCATGGTTAGCGCCGGTGTTCCACTAAGGGCGGCGCCCGCTGCCCAGTCTCAGAGGGGGAGGGGCGCATGCGCCGTCTACTGTACAGAGGCACATATAAGACGTCGATTTGCAGCCTGGCGTCCGTTCTCAGAGGGACTCATCAACAGAAGCAGCGTTCTCCTGAAGATGGCGAACAGATGGATCGCAGAAATATCGAAATAGAGTTGATTTTAGGATCCGGGAGCAAACCCGGGAGACTTTCAAGGCTTATCATGCCGGGAAAGCCTACGAAGTCACAAGATGTATGCTTTTCAATAATGTATTATTTGTTGGACGAATCGTTCAGCTTGCGGTACAGTAAGCGTTTAGGAAAGTTTATCTATGTAAAACGGTCGAATGGTAAGTTACCAACTTTCCACAAATTATTTACATACATTACTATCATAAATTGTGCACAGTTACAGATATTTCGTTCGTTATTATATTTACTGTTATTTTGCGCACTGTGTTAAGTATATATACTAATTTTTCATATTTTTCCGTATACTCTGTCATGTGTATGTGAATAATATTTATGTACCTATGATATAAAAATAAAAAAAACAATAAAAAGTCAAACAAAATTTTAAACATTATAAGTATAAAACAAAATAGAAAAATAATGTAATAACAAAAGGCAAGAAATATGAAAAATGAAGCAAAAATCTTCTTGCTGGAAAATGGGTTTGACGTGGTGGTGAGATTTGTGTGCTCCGAGGAGAGAGTAGATTATACCGGACAGGTCCAATCATGCCACGCAGATAACCGAAAAGAAATAAAACAAACGATGCCCAACTCAAGTGAGTGGTCCGAAGGACAATAAAACCCCTATGCCGTAACACTCGTTGCCAAAGACAACAAAAATCTGCATCGGTTGCAAGCTACGGCGATCTGAAGTCAAGATTATTATAGAGTGAAAGTTGCGAAAGAAGGCGAATATGTCCTGGACAGAGGCAGGGATTTAAAAGAAGGGAACTAGCTTCGACTTAGCTGGCAACTTCAAAGACATTTAAATCGAAACGTCCCGTATTCGCGCTTTTTACGTGTGAACCCTACTTCTCCAGTACAGTGGTGTCTCTTAGCTGCAAGGTGTTGGCACACCCGCATCTTGCAATTTACATGCAAAAGCCCCTGATCCTGAGCGCGAAACCCAGTAGTTTCGCCAGCCATAGTAAACAAAATATAACATCATGTGGATGAATTGTATACATGTAACAGCTTTAAAACTGACATCTTGGATATTCGGGAATCCAGCCGGATGTTCGCGTCGTTCTCGCACGATACTTTCAAAGCCGAGTCTGGCGGACGCGGTCCACAGATGGAACACTCGACTCGGCGCGGACCGATTAGGGAACGCCCAGTTCCTCCCAGGTATAAATACTAGACTCGACCGACCCAAGGACCAGTCTCAGGTAGCACCTGAAGAAGACAGCGAGGCACGCTGTTGAAATATCGTGCGAGAACGACGCGAACACCCGGCTGGATTCCCGAATATCCGAGATGTCAACAGATCGCCGGGAAAGCATGAAGAATTACAGCTTTAAAACTGTTTCTGTGCGGACAAAATGTCTGACGTTGGATTTGTTCCTGGGAGACGCTAAAACAATTCTTTTGATTTCTGGGTGGGGGGTTGAATTTTTCCCCCACGGGACCGTTTCTGTCCCAAATCCACTCCATGCTGCATGTATGGTAAACGGTGTAAGAACAAACAGACACAAATTTATGTGCTCCTAGAGCGTGGGATGCATCTGCAGTAGGAAGTATCCAGAGTGGGTGAGCGCCTGTAATAGGATGTATCCCACAGTGTGGATTCTTGTATCCTAAACTTTAATGACACGTTGTGTCATATATCTCGATATGACAAATATCACGATGGTCACATGGCTGTATGTGTCATGTTATACGACATTACATAATGTATCATGTTACTATAGATACATGACACGATGCGTTATGTTACATGGCATGGGTAAAAAAATGCAAGTGTGTCAAGACGTTTTCATTTAAATGTCTTTGAAGGAGCCAGATAAGTCGGAAAGCTAGTTCCCTTCTTTTGTATCCCCAACTCTGCCCAGAACATATTCGCATTTTTGTGTTATATGAAATGGGACTGTCCTATGTGTCATGTCGATTATCAGGAAGTTTTGGGCATAAATGTGATTGGAGTTGCGAATTTCATAAATGTACTCAACTTCTGTGGTATAGATATAACCACATTCTTTGTAAAACTGTTTGAGGCCAGAGGTGGTGGTCAGAGTTAGTCAGAGAGTAGCAGTGTGTGTTGGACAGTCTGCCAATGTACTTCGCTCAAAATTAAGGGAAGCTGGCCTGTCGTGTAGTGGAGGCAGTATTATTTAAAAACGATTTTGTAATAATATGTTTTGAGGAAAGATGAGATCACGCAAAGAATCGTACAAACGTGCCGTCGTCTGACCATCTCACATTCCCGTATGGATGACATAGTAATAAGCATAGTAATAAGCAACTGAAAGAGTTGAAAACAAATAAGCCGGACGATCTGCACGGAATCGCAATTCGGTTTTACAAAGAGTACTCCACGTGAAACTTCCTGGTAGATTAAAACTGTGTACCAGACCGAGACACGAACTCGGGACCTTTGCCTTTCGCGGGCAAGTGCTCTACCAACTGAGCTACCCAACCACGACTCACGCCCCGTTCTCACAGCTTTACTTCCGCCAGTATCTCGTTTCCTGCCTTCCAAACTTCACAGAAGCTCTCCTGTGACCCTTGCAGAACTAGCACTCCTGGAAGAAAGGATATTGCGGAAACATGGATTAGCCTCAGCCTGGGGGTTGCACGGTGAAAATCTCATTCTGGAACACCCCACGTCATTGGCCCCTTGCTCATGTTGCATTTATTGCGAATCTCTCGGCCAGCGCCAAGTGACAAGAGACTGGAGAAAAGCGCAGGTGACTCCTGTATATAAGAAGGGTAGAGGAATGGCTCCGCAAAATTACAGACTAATATCCTTAACATCGGTTTGCTGCAAAATTCTAGAGCATATTCTGACTTCGAATATAATAAATTTCCTAGAGGCCGAAGAGCTCATGTCCACGAATCTGCTCGTGCGAATCCCAGCTTGTTCTTTTCTCACATGACGTACTGCGAACTATAGATGAAGGGCAACAGGCTGATTCGATATTCCTAGATTTCCGGAAAGCATTCGACACGGTACACCACTGCAGACTGTTAATGAAGGTTCGTGCATATGAAATAGGCTCCCAGATAGGGGACGGGCTCGAAGACTTCCTAAGTGATAGAACCCAGTATGTTGTCGTCGACGGCGAGTGTTTATCGGAGACAGAGCAACATCACGAGTGCCCAAGGACGTGCGATACGACAGTTGCTATTTTATGTATATGTAAACGTTCTCGCAGACAGGTTGAGCGGCAATCTGCGGTTGTTCGCTGATGATGCTGTGGTGCACAGGAAGGTGTCGAAGTTGAGTGACTTCAGGTTGATACAAGATGACCTAGACAAAATTTCTAGTTGGTGTGATGAATACCAGCTGGCTCTTAACGTAGAAAAATGTAATTTAATGCGGATGAGTAGGAAAATGAAACCCACAATCCTGAGAAACAGCATTAGTAGTGTCCTGGTTGACACAGTAACGTCGTTTAAATACCTGGTCGTAACAATGTGAAGAGACATGAAATGGGACGAGCATATGAGGATAGTGTTGGGGAAGGCGAATGGTCGACTTCGGTTTATAGGCAGAATTTTAGGAACGTGTGGTTCATCCGTAAAGGACATCGCATATAGGACACTAGCGCGACCTGTTCTTGAGTACTGCTCTAGTGTTAGGGACCCGCATTAAGTCAGATTGAAAGAAAACATCGAAGCAGTTCAGAGGCGAGCTGCTACATTTCGTGCCAGTAAGTAACTCCGTAGTCTAGGGAAGTCGGCACTGAAGCTCAGCGTGTTCGGTCAGAGGGTTAGCTGCCCTCTGTAATAAAAAGAACTGAGTGAATGGATCGACGATGAACTTGAACAAGCGGCATGGGACGTCCGCCCCTAACACGTGCAACGATCAATAACGAACAAAATGAGATGAACAAAAAAAGAGTGGAGGTGTAGCGTCTGTCATTAGAAATCAAAACGCCGTCGGTTCCGGGTTCGAAACCCGCCAACGCTTAAATTTTGATTAATAATCAGCATTGGTGCCGGAAGACTTCCGGCATAAGAAGCCACCCTCATTCTGCCAACGGCCTTGTCAGAGGGCGGAGGAGCGGAGGTTTAGGGCACTCGCTTGTCCTTGGCGTGGTACACTGTCCCTAAAGGCGGAAGAATCAGCGATGAACAGTGGCGTGAGAATACAGAAGGAAATGGAAACCACTCCATTCAATAATGTGTATCCACAGGACATGTCGCCTGTAAATGTAGATGCGTCATGATGGTCTCTCCATTGGCAAAAGGTTCTGGAGTAGTCCTCCATTCCGATCTCCGGGAGGTGACTGCCAAGGGAAAGACACATGAGAAAGGGAATGAATAACCAACGGAAATGCAAAGGCTGAGTCTAGATATAGTAGTGGTCAGTGAAGTGGAATGGAAAGAAGATAACGATATGTGGTCATATGAATACAGGGTAAAATCAACAGCAGCAGGAAATGGTGTAACGGGAGTAGAATTCGTTATGAATAAGAAGGTAGGGCAGAGAATGTCTTACTGTGAATAGGTCAGTGACGGAGTTGTTCCTATCAGAATCGACAACAAACCAATAGCTATAGTTCAGGTATAGATGCCGACGTCGCAAACTGAATATGAAGAGATAGAGGAATAATACGAGGATACTGAAAGGGTGATAAACGTAACCCTTTACGAAAATCAAATAGTCATGGGGGCTGGAATGCAATTTTAGGGGAAGAAGTAGGAAAAATGGCTACAGGAGAATACGGGCGTGACACATGGAATGAGAGAGGACAAAGGCTAAGTTATTTACGTACCCAGGAGCAGACAAACTTAGATCACAATGTAGTAGTGGTGAAGAGTAGGCTGAAGTTTGAG
Organism: Schistocerca piceifrons; assembly: GCF_021461385.2. Classification (NCBI taxonomy): domain Eukaryota; kingdom Metazoa; phylum Arthropoda; class Insecta; order Orthoptera; family Acrididae; genus Schistocerca; species Schistocerca piceifrons. The sequence continues at coordinate 825,633,620 of NC_060141.1, forward strand.
AGATTAGTCAGGAAGAACCAACAAGCAAACAAGTGGGATAAGGAAGCGCTAAGGAATAACGAGATACGCTTGAAGTTGTCTAAGGCTATAGATACAGCAAGAAGGAATAGCTGAGCAGGCAGCACAGTTAAGAAGAACAGACATCTCTAATAAGGGCACTCACAGAAGTTGGAAAGGAAAACATAGGTACAAAGAAGGTAACTACGAAGAAACCATGGGTAACAGAAGAAATACTGCAGTTGCCCCATGAAAGAAGGAAGTACAAAAATTTTCTGGGAAATTCAGGAATACAAAAATACAAGTCACTGAGGAATGAATTAAACAGCAAGTTCAGTGAATCTGAGACGAAATGGCCACATGAAAAATATGACGAAATCGAAAAAGAAACGATTGTCGGAAGGACTGACAGCATCTAGGAAAGATAAAACAACATTCGGTGAAATTAAAAGCAAGGGTGGTAACATGAGTGTAAGGGGAATTCTACTGTTAAATGCAGAGGAGAGAGCGGATAAGTGGAAAGAGTACATAGAAGGCCTCTATGAGTGGGAAGATTTGTCCGGTATGATAGAAGAAGAAACAAGAGTCGATTCAGAAGAGATAGGGGATCCAGTATTAGGATCGGAATTTAAAATAGCTTTGGAGTACATGAGGTCAAATAACGCAGAAGGGATAGATAATATTCCATCAGAATTTCTAAAATCATTGGTAGAAGTGTTAATAAAACAATTAATCACTTTGGGGTACAGAATGTATGAGTCTGGTGACGTATCTTCCACACAATTCCGAAGGCTGCAAAAGCTGACAAGTGCGAGAATTATCGCAAAATCAGCTTAAAAGCTCATGCATCCAAGTTGCTGACAAGAGTAATATACAGAGGAATGGAAAATAATATTGAGGACGTGTTAGATGACGATTTGTTTGGCTTTAGGAAAGGTAAAATCAGCATAGAGGAGATTCTGACGTTGTGGTTGATAATGGAAGGGCTAAACAAAAATCACAAGACATGTTCATAGGATTTTTTAACCTGGAAAAGCGTTCGACAATGTCTAATGGTGAAAGATTTTCAAAATTACGAAAAAATTGGGTGAGCTGTAGGGAGAGACGGGTTGTTATTGTTGTGGTCTTCAGTCCTGAGACTGGTTTGATGCAGCTCTCAGAGAGACGGGTAATATACAATATGTACAAGAGGTAAGAGGCAATAATAAGAGTGGATGACCAAGAAAGAAGTACTGGGATTAAAAAGGGGGTGAGAGAGGGATGCAGTGTTTCACCACTAATGTTCAATCTGTACATCGAAAAAGCTGTGACTGAAATAAAAGAAAGGTTCAGAAGGGGGATTAAAATTCAAGATGAAAGAATGTCAATGGTAAGATTCGCTGATGACATTGCTGTCCTGAGTGAAGGTGAATGGAATGCACAGTCTAATGAGTACGGAATATGGAACGAGAGTAAATCGAAGAAAGTCTAAAGTCATGAGAAGTAGCAGAAATGAGAACAGCGAGAAACTTAACATCAGAACTGGTGGTCACGAAGTAGCTGGACTTAAAGAATTCTGTTGTGGCGTAGAAAGACAGCCACGCCACGGAAGTAGCCGAAAGGCACGCGTTTAGCAGGCAAGAGATAGGTCTGTAACAGGATACGTAATGAATGCTATAAATAAAAGTACGTAGCTTCTGTAATACTTAACTTTATTCCATCCTTGGTACATCGCTATTGACGATATAAGTGAGACTCCATAGATACATGCAATGTTACTAATGGCGCCTTGCTAGGTCGTAGCCATGGACTTAGCTGAAGGCTATTCTAACTATCTGCTCGGCAAAGGAGCGAGGCTTCGTCAGTGTAGTCGCTAGCAAAGTCGTCCGTACAGCTGGGGCGAGTGCTAGTCCGTATCTCGAGACCTGCCTTGTGGTGGCGCTCGGTCTGCGATCACACAGTGGCGACACGCGGGTCCGACATGTACTAATGGACCGCGGCCGATTTAAAGCTACCACCTAGCAAGTGTGGTGTCTGGCGGTGACACCACAAATTCTAAAACCTAGACAGCAAAAAAACCAATGACGGACTGATCAAGGAGGACATCAAAAGCAGACTAGTACCAGCAAAAAGGGCATTCCTGGTCAATATAAGTCTATTAGTACCAAACACAGGTCTTAATTTGAGGAAGAAATTTCTGAGAATGTACGCATGGAGCACAGCATTATACGGTAGTGAAACATGGACGGTGGGGAAACTGGAACAGACGAGAATCGAGGCATATGAGATGTGGTGCTACAGACGAATGTTGAAAATTAGGTGGACTGATAAGGTAAGGAATGAGGAGGTTCTACGCAGAATCGGAGAGCAAAGGAAAATTTGGAGAACACTGACAAGGAAATAGGACAGGATGGCTTGGTTCAAATGGCTCTGAGCACTATGGGACTCAACTTCTGAGGTCATCAGTCCCCTAGAACTTAGAACTACTTAAACCTAACTAACCTAAGGACATCACACACATCCATGCCCGAGGCAGGATTCGAACCTGCGACCGTAGCAGTCTCGCAGTTCCAGGCTGTAGCGCCTAGAACCGCACGGCCACTCCGGCCGGCTGGGACAGGATTATAGGATACTGTTAAGACATCAGCGAATTGGTACTAGACGGTGCTGTAGAGAGCAAAAACTGCAGAGGTAGGCAGAGACTGGGATACATTTAGCAAGTAATTGAGGACGTAGGTTGCAAGTGCTATTCTGAGATGAAGAAGTTGGCACAGGAGAGGAATTGATGGCGGGCAGCATCAAACCAGTCTGAAGGTTTGATCAGTATGCAAGTCATATATAGATAGTCATTTTTCCTTCCCTCTAAATGCAAGCGGAAGAGGCAGGGAAACGACTAGTTGGGGTACAGGATACCCTCCGCCACGCACCGTACTGTGGCATGCGGAGTATGTATGCAGATGCAGATTATATTAATGGTAATCCAGTTTTTTTTTTTACATTAGTACCTGTGTAGCTTCTGATTGTTAGAACATTGCGTATGGCTGAAGTTTAGTGCATAAATTTTATAATGGAATGTACGGTGTTGCCTTATAGTTGGAACAAGTATCAAGGAAGGCATTTGTACAGAGGAGAGTTATTAAGAAATATTCTTCCTAACGTGTCTAGGTGTCAGAACTTTATGTACAGGTGTATTGTTGTCATGGCTTAATAAAGCGTACTTAAATTTGGAATCTTTATTCTCATCTATCAGTCGTTAAGATTATTTCTCCCTGTTCAGTTTAGTTTCCTGACTGTTTGCACACTCGAAATGCACACTGAGAAGCATATTACGAAAACTGGTAAGATACTATCTTGCACTGCACATCGAAAGTACGGCGAAGGAAATTTGATTGTTCACAGTCACACAATTATTGTTAATAGCAACAAGTTCGCGTCCACTGTAAAGGCACAACGACTGTCAGAGTATATTTGTGAAAACAACATCTTATTAGATCAGATGCTTAATACCTGTAGAAGATTTCACTAAAGTGCTATGTTGTGAATTTTCAAGCAGTTTTATCAGAAGGTCAGATGCATTAATGTTTATGTTCATTTGCTGTGTAATTACAATAACAATGGCGGTACAGTGATCTTTTGCAAGACTAAAAATAAAGGTTAGCAATATTTTGGACTAGCATTTTAATCTGAGTGAGTTTGTTTTGCAGTCAGATGACATATATAAATTTCACTGAACACGGTTTACTTTCTCGGAGCCGAATTGTTTGATGTACCGGCTACTCTGAATTTCGCATCGTGTAGCGTGAGCTCCACGTATTTCCCTTCAAAATAGTTCTGTTGCCCTGCACTGAGATTTACATATTTCCATATCAAAATAAGTTTTACCCATTACTCAGATACCAGTTTGACACTTACGAACACGAGTTTAAAAATAGGAAAGAAACTTTGTTATGGTAGGAGCATTTTTCATTGTGATAAAAGTGTGGAGGAACTTGGGTGCGCACAGCAGCCTCCGGTGTGTCGGCTCCGCCCAGCAGTGAGAGGGTGGCTGCGGCCGGGCGAGGAAGCGGCTGGTGCGCCGTGCAGCTGCCGGCAAGGGGGGGGGGGGGGGGGCCACTCTGCACAGTGCCGCAGTGTGCCACCCGCCGGTGTCCGGTGTCGCGTGGAAAAATGCTCAAGTTGAATCGGACGGGCTCTCGCAATTCTGCGTCTCGACATAACGAGTTCAATGCTGTGCGAATCCTGGCCGTCGGCTGATTTCGATTTTTATAAACAAGGACTGCACAAACACTTTAAATTATACCGCTGCTACAATTACAAGGAATGTGCAGACCGGAGCTGACCGGCACAGTCAACACGTGCTAGCACACTTCCTCTGGAGCTTAACTGGACCCAGGGTAACGACCACTTCATTACAGCCACTCAGTTAAACTGACCGGGACTAAATGTACTCCACAGTCACACTTTTCATGACACCAGCATGTAGGTACCTAATCTCTACACTCGTCCTACACAGTATTTGTGTTTAAATGTCTAAGATTTTCTATGCCAAATTATTATGCATTTTGATTGTGATCTAATTCAAATTTGGTGTGTGCTACATAAAATTCAAGAGCACTACGTAAAGGTGCAGGAAACTGAACTCTGTTTCTTTTATAACGCTGTAGTGCATATGAAATATTTACCTGTATTTTCTAATTTTAAAAGCTGTGCGTAACGGCACTGCATAGTGTTTTCATGAATATGTCTGGAGACGGTCTGTTTCGTGTGGCAGGGTCGAGTGGATGGTTGCTGTGGTGAGTCTGGGTTTCTTTCGGTAGGAGTTGGACTTAGTCTCATCGTTTCAGCACCTTGAAATTTTACGAGTGATACAATTCTGAGCAGCGTGTGGGGGCTTATGCGTTTTCACGATCTTGTCGGGTTCAAAAAAACCCTAGAACTTAGAACTACTTAAACCTAACCAAACTAGGGACATCACACACATCCATGCCCGAGGTAGGATCCGAACCTGTGACCGTAGCGATCGCGCGGTTCCAGACTGAAGAGCCTAGAACTGCTCGATCACTCTGGCCGGCTTCTTGTCGGGTGTTGTATGTTTTCACAGCTGGAGGACTTTAACCTCATGAAAGTTCTGTGAGTGTGTGGGTTTTATTCTGTCAAGTTGTGCAGTGGATTGATCCAACAACTACTCTTGGCTCCTGCAAGAAACAATTTCCCACTCACACTACTGCAGAAGTCAGACAGACACTCCTAATGTACCAACAAGAACTGCTTGAAAAACTTTCAGTAACAAATATCTTCTGGTGTCGTCCGCTGTAAGGCAAAGACACAAAAATATTCTATATTCTTACATAACTAGTGGAATACTTGGTTATGGGAGTATTGCTAGTTACTATAAGAAAAACATTAAAAGAACGAAAAATATTATTTATTGCAAAAAATTCTGAGAAATCAAGTGAAACTTTTTCTTATGTAAAAAAATTAATAAATTTCTGGGTTCTTTTTGGAAAGTAGACTGCCTCTTATGGATAGGAATGCTATTATTTTACAAAGTATGGAAAGGTTTTCACCCTATTCTTTAAGAGTGTTATTTACTCAGCAGAATGGCTGACAGCCACGCCTACACAACTTGAATAACTTTTTCAGGTATGGTCAAGGCTGTCACGTGAGAAATGTAATGGAGTGCGACCTCAGAAGTTAAGTCGCATAGTGCTCAGAAACATTTGAACCATTTTTTTTGTAATGGAGTGTACTGTTATGGAGGACAGATGGGTCTCGCATAGGCTGTAGCGCACAATACCGTGAGCTGTGACGAGTGCTGCCTGCATTGCTTGCTGCTGACAAATAACACAACTATCTCTTTCTAACTGGATTGACCTTCGCCAATCAAACTCTCCCTATGCCTTGATGATGTCAGGGACTCCTATCCACCCCTAGTCTAACTATTGGCATGGTACACTTGTCAGATAACTAGTCCACCATGATGCCGCTCAATACTTGCTCGCAGGCATTTAACTAGTACTCTGTCAGTGTTGACACTGCATAATAAGTGTGGCGGCCAACACAGTGAACAACGCTTAATCATGAGAGACTCAATATAGAGTGTCACTCCGATTCACTAACAACAGAGGCGCTCTCCCAGAAAAGTACTGAGGGGAGACTTTGTTCCTCGCTCTTTGCATACATGTACGAGCGTACTCGCTCTCGTTATGTGTTCCCACTCCAAGAGTGAAAATGGAATGGCCCCTTTTTCTGGAAAAGTTGCAAGGGTATATCATTTGCTGCCTTCCCTCACTCCTCTGACACTTTGCGTCAGAAATATTTCACCAATTAGCGTTGCTCTTTTAAATGGGAGAATGGCGTTTAGTTCGAGTCGACCAACATGGAAATCTGTAGCATCTCCATTAAGTGTATACTGTTCTCCTATGAGAACTCCATAACTACACAGTCGGTCCGTGCAAAAATGCCTCTTCTGGGCGCTCCCACACAATGTAGCGGAATATGCTTTTAAGTCGAACACGGGGGTCGTTATTCCTTTGCTCTGGCAAAAGCTGTCTTCTCTCTGGGGAGTCACTTTGGCCGAAGTAGGTATGTTGTTGACCCAGCCCTCTGAAGGGACAGTCTTCCCAGCGGGCTGGTTTCTACTTTAGAATGAAAATTCCTGTGGCCGTCATGTTGTGTACACCAGCCTCGCCTTTTTCAACCTCAGTGCACACTTGTGATTTACTTATTATATTTGCATATTGCTTACATGAATTCACACAAAATTGACTCTACCTTATCGAGTTTGGGTTCGAATGAAGCGTCTTGATGTGCAGAGTATGATTGTGAAGACAGAATATGAAAGAAATGAAGGTCAGGAGACCATGTCACCTTACAAAGTGTCAGTCCATTTCATGGTGAATTTTAGGTAACAGAACCCAGTATTACTGATGAACTTTGATATCTATGTTAGATTACCCTAATCGGCATAGGGACAATTAGCGAGAATGTACTGAGTAGTAATGCAATACAGCACATCCCCGTTACACAAGGTCCTCGACCGAGCTGCCTTTGCCGTGTCCCTCACAAATATTCCATACTGCCACAGAGACTCTCCACACAGGCATATCGGTAACGTTAAAGTCCCCACGTGTTAATCCTTAGTCGGCAGCTGGATTTTGTACCATGTCAGCTGATCTAACTGGGGAATATTTGTTGGAACTACGTACGAACTTGACCTTTTTACCGTTGCTGTGGAAAGCTACACGCATTTTGTGACTTTTCGTTAGACCATGGGGTATTTCTTTTCGTGTTGTAAATGAATAGCATACACTTTCCAACATAACTTCGCCACTGTGGTGATTGTAATCGTACTATTTTGTTTTCATTGATATTTATTCATTTTATTTAACTAATTGTATTATTAATTAATTATTGTAACATATGTTGTACTCCATGTGGGTAATGGAAGCCTGGGTAACAAAACCTATTCTAGATAGTGGGTGCTGTTGTCATAGCATATGTAGAGCCGTAGATGAGCATCCCTATAAAAGAAAAGCCAAACATTTGTTGTCAAGTCCCAGTTCCCATCCTCCCCCCCCCCCCCCCTTCCTCAAATACATTGGAGAATCATTGGTACTACGTGAGGTGAATAATTTCACAACTGCAGGAGGGGGGTCAGCGTCTAACACCTCTTCCTGGCAGATGTTGTTTTCGCACGTGACCCAGACTTTAATTTTACTACGTTTGACGCAGGTGTATGGATGCTATCTGGAATTATGTCCACAGAATCAGAAGGAAGTGTGAGGCTTACCTCACCATTCTCTCTCTCCATCTCGACACGAGGTCCCACTTACCTAGAAAAGAGAGAAAAAAATAAATCAATAAAACATCTCGGTACAAACACGTTTACACATAAATTAGTGTAATTTTTTGCACAATTGACATTTTAGCAAAAATAACAACCAGCGTTCGCAAACAGGGTGCTGGCTTTTATACAGAAACTAATCGTATCCATGTGCCAGAGAGAGCTAGATAAATCAGTGATGTAGAGGCAGTCTCGCACATAGTCAGACGGGATAAAGGAGTTCTCATGGTGAGATGATTGAATTACGATTACAGACAGCTGCCTCGTTGTTGAACGAGGTCCGAGAAGTGAGTAGGATAGTAGTGAGGGAACGGGACGACCTTGGTCTCGAGTGTCAGGTAACACTGATAAGCACACCTGGTGCCAGGTAACTCCCTCGGGCTCCCTTGTGTTCCCACTCACTCTCCCCTGGGGAGCAACCGGCAACTGATGGAGGTCACTCTGAGGAATCCCCAGATACCCCCTCCTCCCAGTCCCCTACTCTACTCCTCCCTGGACCAATGACAGTCAAGCTCCCTCTCCACATCTTGATCTTTCATAACTGGGACACTGCAACCGAGCAGCAGGGGGAGAGGTTGCAGGCTATTTTTAATAACAAACTACGTTGAGTCACGTCACTCAAGGCCTATTTGTTCATAACAGTTGAATATTACGTCATTGCAGGCACAAGCAGACACCACGCTCAAGCAGATATCTTTGTCAGTACGCTCATTTTTCCATATTTTCCGCAGTTTTAACCGTTTTACCCAACTATGAAAGTTGAGTGTTAAAGTCACGTCAGTATCGTCACGTAGTGTCGCAGTATGACATCGACTCACAACATCGCGATGTCGTGTCGCAGCGTGACGTCGAGTGATAACGATGCTACGTCGTGTCGCAGCGTCGTGTCGGGTCACGATGTCGCGTCTACATCGCATCGCATCGCCGACGTGATACTCTCATGCCAATCACGATGCAGCTAGGGTACCGACTTATTTACCAGCCCCAAGCAATCATTCCATTACTAGTGTGTGTGTGTGTGTGTGTGTGTGTGTGTGTGTGTGTGTGTGTGTGTGTGTGTGCGTATGACGTCAAAATACATATGTTAGAAACGAACACATTGACACCTCAAGGTCACACCCATTCCCCCATAACTTTGTTCACCAGAGACGTACAGTGTTAACAGACAGGTGGTCAGCGCCAGCTCAGTGCCCTGTGTTCCAGAGCGATGTTGTGTGTTCACGCCTGGTTTCGGTCTTCCGTGGAACGAAGCACTGACCGGAGTTTGGTATGAAGCGAAATGCAGGATTCAGGGCCTGCGTGTAGTGCTTCTTCGGTCCATGCATGTCAGGCACCAAAAAACATTCGAAAACGATCTAAAATCGTTGTATCGAACGTAACGAAGATTTTTTACTGATCTGGCAAACAGTGAAGAAGCCGGGAATAATATAAAATTTGCATAAGTTTGTAAAAGGAGTACAAAGTCTTGTGGTATTTCCGAACAGACACTATTACATGTTATCAGTGCACCAATATCGGCAGGATCCCTAGATGTGAGTACGTGTTTTGATTCTCCAGTAGAGGGGTATAAATGAAATCGGAAATTACGGAATGTGACCATTTTGACAGAAAGTGAGTAGAACTGTATTTCGAGACTACGACCGTGGAAGTATCCGATAACTAAAAGTCACAGTGAGATCTCCGCGAAAAAATTAATTATTCTGACTCGGAGACCTCCGTTTCCTGTGTTTTCCGCTGACTTTGTGTTTGATTCAGAAGGTATAAAGATGGATAAAACTTTTTTATGTAATGCTGAGACGCTGAGGTAGCATCAACGAAGTCTTGTGTAAAATGCATTTACTGTGTGCTGAGAACAACAACCTTGTAGTATACTTCGACAAAACTTGGGTTTCACAAAAACACACGCAAAAAATATATTATGGTTGACTTCACCAGTAATATTGACCTGAAAATATCTGCAGTTCTTTTGTCTGGCGTATATCAGCGATGTGGGTGAAGGGTTTAGTGACGAAAGATCAGTAAGAGATGCAAATAAATAATTTCTGGAGGTAGAAAGTATCCTCGGTTGTATTAAGGCGAGCCGTCCAACTAAAATCCTGTGGCGTTATTCAAGTACTCGCTCGCTGTCGTGCATGAACATTTCATAAATAAAATGCGTTCATACGTCAGTCGGTACAGTAACGTTGTCTCAGATGTTACCAAAATTAATTTCATAGATTCCCTAGCAACTTTCTCTCTCGAAGTTTCAACAAGATCCAACAGAACGCAAATTCATCAACTGCGACATTTTTGTTGCATAGACGGAACAGTTTCACACTTCCTACTACTTTATTTTTTTATCTCGGAGTGCTGTCATGTAATCACGACAAAATATGCATCACATGCATTTATAAACTTTGAGAATGTTCATATATTATTTTCAGTCCAGATACACAACTGGTCATTAAAATTGCTACACCACGAAGATGACGTGTTACAGACGCGAAATTTAACCGACAGGAAGAAGACACCGTGATACGCAAATGATTAGCTTTTCAAAGCATCCACACATGGTTGGCGACACCTACAACGTGCTGACACGAGGAAAGTTTCCAACCGATTTCACATACACAAACAGCAGTTGACCGGCGTTGCCTGGTGAAACGTTGTTCTGATGCCTCGTGTAAGGAGAAGAAATGCGTACCATCATGTTTCCGACTTTGATAAAGGTCGGATTGTAGCCTATCGCGATTGCGGTTTATCGTATCGCGACATTGCTGCTCGCGTTGGTCGAGATCCAATGACTGTTAGCAAAATATGGAATCGGTGGGTTCAGGAGGGTAATACGAAACGCCGTGCTGGATCCCAACGGCCTCGTATCACTAGCAGTCGAGAAGGCAGGCATCTTATCCGCATGGCTGTAACGGATCGTTCAGCCACGTCTCGATCCCTGAGTCAACAGATGGGGACGTTTGAAAGACAACAACCATCTGCACGAACAGTTCGACGACGTTTGCAGCAGCATGGACTATCAGCTCGGAGACCATGGCTGCGGTTACCCTTGACGCTGCATCACAGACAGGAGCGCCTGCGATGGTGCACTCAACGACGAACCTGGGTGCACGAATGGTAAAACGTCATTTTTTCGGATGAATCCAGGTTCTGTTTACAGCTTCATGATGGTCGCATCCGTGTTTGGCAACATCACGGTGAACGCACATTGGAAGCGTGGATTCGTCATCGCCATACTGGCGTATCACCCGGCGTGATGGTATGGGGTGCCATTGGTTACACGTGTCGGTCACCTCTTGTTCGCATTGACGGAACTTTGAACAGTGGACGTTACATTTCACATGTGTTACGACCCGTGGCTCTACCGTTCATTCGATCATTGCGAAACTCTACATTTTAGCAGGATAATGGACGACCGTATATTGCACGTTCTGTACGGGCCTTTGTGGATACAGAAAATGTTCGACTGCTGCCCTGGCCAGCACATTCTCCAAATGTCTCACCAATTGAAAACGTCTGGTAACGGTGGCCGAGAAACTGGCTCGTCACAATACACCAGTCGCTAGTCTTGATGAACTGTGGTAACGTGTTGAAGCTGCATGGGCAGCTGTACCTGGGCACGCCATCCAAGCTCAGTTTGACTCAATGCCCAGGCGTTACAAGGCTTTTCTGGGTACTGATTTCCCAGGATCTATGGGGCCAAATTGCGTGAAAATGTAATGACATGTCAGTTCTAGTATAATATATTTGTCCAATGAATACCCGTTTATTATGCGCATTTCTTCTTTGTGTAGCAATTGTAATGGCCACTAGTGTATAGGAGAGATTCTGTTTTTCTCAACTGGTTGATGTAAAAAAATAAAAAAAAATTAAAAAAAAGTTTCTTCAAAATTTCTTGTCGCATTAATTTCCACTGTTTGCGTATGAAGAATCTTCTTTTAGAAATCCTAGACTATAAGTAGACGTCTAATATTTTGTTCTAAATTTTTACTAGCGTAAAAGTCATTAGTAACTGGCATGCTGCAAGAGGGTGAGATGATATTGATGTGCCTATTTTTGTGACGGCCGCCGTAGGAAAAATGGCGTCCAGCAGATTCTATAAGCACTACCTGTTTCCAGCCAAATATATTGTACCTATAACAAATACAACATCGCCACAGATAATAAGCCCCTGCCAACCAAACATCAGGTTGTAGAGTATCTGACGTGATGCATCCAAGCAACAGAAATAATCACCTAGAGATAGCGTCGAGCAGTAACGGCATCCACCCTTGCGAAAAGCCTGTCGTCTGCATCATAGCACACCCCCCGAACTCAGATCGTTGGTGTGTAGAAGCGAACACCACCTTACGAAAGACTGAGAGAAGACACAGATATAGGTGCAATCATCTCCGGTGTGGTGGCTGACACTGCCTCTATAAGAAATTCTGGCAGAGGGATCTTCCGCCCGCGGTAATGACGGCAAACAGATCCAAACATGACGGTGTAAACGTCAAAAACTGCCAGTTTAAGTGGGAATCCCCCCGTCCCCTCCATCCTCCTCTGTATTTGCTGGTCAGTGCCGGTACGATACGGAACTCCTCGAGGGGTCGCGGCAGTCACAAGATCCTAGGTCGCAAGCGAGAGAGAGCTCCACATATCTACTCAACAGTACGCCAGACCACCTCCCCAGGCATTGCAGAGTAAGTTGCACAATTGTGAGTGTAATCCTCTCTGGTCTGATAGGTGGCAAAAAAGACAGTTGCTCAGGGAGAGAGCGTACACCTAGCCAAATCAGTCGTAACTCGCTCACCAGTGGAAAACTGCGGATGCCTTCGCGGGCAAACGCTGCTAACAGTGTAAGTGCCAAGCACGTCCCCCGCTTCCACCGTTTCTCTCTGGATCAATCAGAAACACCCTTCACCTCCCGCCCTAGCCGTCATGCGTTTAAAACTAACGTGCTTGATGCCACTTTACGTCAGACTATATTCCCAGGTGGAAGGAAGACGCGTAATTATAATCACGATATATTAACGAAATAAGCCCTCCATTGATATAAGTAAAAGAGACATTAACTACATAAAAATCGCTTTTAACGTAATTTCGACTGATCCATAGAATTACACAGACACAGGCAGGACAGGTAGCACATTGCAGTTTGTGGCGTTGCTCTAAGACTCGTAAATAGATATGAAAATAATCCGAAGTATATGAAGGAAGGAAGGAAGACTGGATTTAAAGTCCCGTCGACATCGAGGTCATTAGAGAAGTAGCAAATGCTCGGGTGGTGTCGAGGATGCGGAAGGGAATCGGTGTGCCCTTTCAAGGATACCACTCTCGCATTTGCCTGGAGTGACCCGATGCGGGTTTGAACTGCCGTCCTCCCGAATCACACAAACGAGACTGATCGTCTGCCACAGCACAGCAAAAATAAATTCTTCGTACATACAAAGCCATAGGTTCACAGTTCTATCGTGCTATATTACGAAATATACGATCTCAGAGATCGAGCACCGTCTGTCGAAAAGGATATTGTTCAAAGACCAGTTAACCTGCAACCAATGTCATTCAAATGGTGAACGACAAAAAAATGGTTCAAATGGCTCTGAGCACTATGGGACTTAACATCTACGGTCATCAGTCCCCTAGAACTTAGAACTACTTAAACCTAACTAACCTAAGGACGTCACACAACACCCAGTCATCACGAAGCAGAGAAAATCCCGCCGGGAATCGAACCCGGGAACCCGGGTGCGGGAAGCGAGAACGCTACCGCACGACCACGAGCTGCGGACTGTGAACAACACACAATGATTATGGGAAAGAACATGCTCCGCTTCTAGCAGCAATTTATCGTAGATCGCTTGAGCAAGGAATAGTACCTAACGACTGGGAAAAAGTGCAGGTTATTCCCGTTTTTAATAAAGGCCGTAAAACAGATCCACACAATTATGTATCTATATAGTTGACGTCAATCTGTTGTGGAATTACGGAACATATTTTATGCTCAAGAATTATGACTTTTTGGGAAATGAACTTCACCTCTATAAAAATCAACGTGGATCTCCCAAACAGAGATCCTGCGAAACTCAGCTCGCTCTGTTCCTTCATGACGTCCACAGCGCAGTGGACAACGGCGCTCAGATTGATGCGGTGTTCCATGTTTTCAGTGAGGCATTTGACACCGTCTTACTTTGCCGTTCGATGAAAAAAATACGAGCGTACGGAATATTGGAGCAGACTTGCGACTGGATTCAAGACTTTCTTGCAGATAGAACTCAACACGTCGCTCTTAACGGAACTAAATCGACAAATGTAAAGGTAATATCCGGAATACGACAGGCAAGTGTGTTAGGACCTGTAAGTAGGCTGTTTAGGGGTTTACGTTGGTAGCGCCACATAGTGCTCTGTATGAAAATCGCTGACTACGCTGTATGCAGTCTGTGGCTGGTTGGACTCACTGTTGAAATATTAATTTGTGTAGTGTTGGGCAGTTCGATATGAACAGCGCGTAGCGTTGGGCAGTTGGAGGTGAGCCGGCGGCAGTGGTGGGTGTGGGGAGAGAGATGGCGGAGTTTTGAGCGGACGATCTGGACGTGGGTCCGTCAGAAAAAGGAAATTTGTTTAATTGGATGTCACGAAATTATATACATATATATTACGACATTTGAACACTATTAAGGTAAATACATTGTTTGTTCTCTATCAGAATCTTCATTTGCTAACTCTGCCTATCAGTAGTTAGTGCCTGCAGTAGTTTGAATCTTTTATTTAGCTGGCAGTAGTGGCGAGCGCTGTATTGCAGTAGTTCGAGTAACGAAGATTTTTGTGAGGTAAGTGATTCATGAAAGGAATAGGTTATTGGTAGTCAGGGCCATTCTTTTGTAGGGACTATTGAAAGTCAGATTGCGTTGCGCTAAAAAATATTGTGTGTCAGTTTAGTGATGATCAGAATAAGTGAAGAGAGAATTGTCTGAGTACGTTGAGTTTTGCTCAGCTGTTTTTCAAACGTTGAAGTTCACCAGCACAGCTATTCATAATTTTTCTAAAGGGACGTTTCAGACCGTTGCTGTTTACAATATACGTATGTAAATGATCTTGTATAAAGCGTGGGATGCTCTCTAAGGCTGTTTGCAGATGATACAGTTGTCCATACCAAAGTAGCAACGCCAGAAGATAGTAAGGATTTGCACTGCAACCTGCAAGGAATTGATGATTGATGCAGGGTCTGGCAGTTGATCCTGAACGTAAATAAATGTAACATATTGCGCATACATAGGAAAAGAAATCCACTACTGTACTGCCGTAAAATACCCAGGCGTAACTACCCAGAGCGACCTTAAGTGGAATGACGACATAATGCAGATAGTGGGAAAATCAGACACCAGACAGATCCATCGGAAGAATCTTAAGGAGATGTAACTCATGCATGAAAGAAGTGGCTTATAAGGCACTTGTTCGCCAGATTCTTGAGTATTGTTCATCCATCTGGGATCCCTATCAGGTACGACTGATAAAGGAGATAGAGGAGATGGAACGAAGAGCGGCGCGTTTCGTCACGGGATCGTTTAGTTGATGAGAGAGCGTTACGGAGACGCTAAACAAACTCCACAGGCAGACGTTACAAGAGGGGTGTTGTGCATCATGGAGAGATTTACTATTGAAATTTCGGGACAGCGCTTTCCAGAAGGAATCGGACAACATATTACTTCCCCCCAGATACATCTCGCGTATTGCCACTACTTGCGAGTGGAACGGGGCTGGAGGGATCAGGTAGCGGTACGGAAAGTACCCTTGCCACACGCCACTAGCTGACTTGCGGAGTACGATGTAGATGTAGATGACTGCTGGGAAAAAGCGCTGCACACACCTGATAATACAAGAATCAGCACCACGTTTATGACGATACGAAGTACGCCTCTTCCGGGGCGCTGGCACGGCAGACGTCGACAGGGGGCAGCAAGCAAAAGACACAGTGCTAGAACCGGCACCAGCAACTTCAGCCAGAACGCCGATGATGATCGTACGGCACTGATGACCGGGAGCCACAGCTGGCGATGATTGGCTGCCGAGTTGCAGATCTCTTCAGTTGGCGCCACGCTGGGCGACTTGCGTGTCGACGATGAGGAAATGATGATGAGGACAACTTAACACCCAGTCTCCCAGAGGAGAAAATCCCCGACCCGGCAGGGAATCGATACCTGACCCGCTGCATGGCAGTGAGACGCGCTCACTGCTGAGATAAGGGAGTGGAGACTCAACATACTAGTATTACGTGATCTTAGATCGGACTAAGCTCTTTTCGCCAAAAACACTAGTACATTTTGCATAAGATAAGAGAAATTAGAGATCGATGGACATATTTCTTTCCAGCACTGTTTTTTATAAGTGGCAAAAAGTGCCATACTGTGTTTGTGTGAGACTTGGGCAGAGGGACGTCATCTTCATATCCTCTTATAACCAATAAGCTGCCTAAAGTTCGGATAAACATCTAAAAAACATAATCTACATCTACATCCATACTCCGCAAGCCACCTGACGGTGTATTTGTTCGGAATTAATGTATGCGAACACTGGACTCACCGTAAAATAGTTAAAAAAAAAGGCTCTGAGCACTATGGGACTTAACATCTGTGGTCATCAGTCCCCTAGAACTTAGAACTACTTAAACCTAACCAACCTAAGGACATCACACACATCCATGCCCGAGGCAGGATTCGAACCTGCGACCGTAGCGGTCACGCGGTTCCAGACTGAAGCGCCTATAACCGCACGGCCACACCGGCTGGCAGTAAAATAGTCTTCCATGTAAATAGTTCATGCGATTATTATAGGTTACATTCATGAAACCAACCTGCTCAGTGTCTCTATCGGCCAAATCTCGTTTTTTGTCGTAACACATCACGAAAATCCTAAACATCATAAGTCTGTTATGAATAATTAATGATTCATAGATCAGTCGTCAATACTTCTTTATAACACCACACTGACATTGGCACAGGGTAATGGAGCCGTGACATCTCTGGAAAGACAAAGTTACTGCCAGCCATAACTGTGAGTGCATAATAATACAGCTAGTTTCCTACTCTTGGGTCTACAGGAAGTGACATGGAAGCAGCAACTCCGATTCCATCAACAAACTAGCTACAAAACAACTGCTAATATCTCTGTTTTGTATAATCTATTTCCACATTATATCAACAGGCATCCTGCGCATGGTTTTACAAACCATTCGTTATATACTACAGAGCTAAAGAAACTGCTACACCTGCCTAATATCGTATAGAGTACCCGCGGGCCCGCACAAGTGCCGCAACACGACGTGGCATTGACTCGACTAATGTCTGAGTACAGCTGGTGGAAATTGACACCATTAATTCTGCAAGGCTGTCCATTAATCCGTACAGTACGAGGGGTGGAGATCTCTTATGAACAGCACGTTGCAAGGCATTTCATATACGCTAAATAATGTTCCTGCAGCCGCTCTGTAGCAATTCTGGACATGCGGGATGTCGCAGTGTCCTGCCGGAATTGTCCAAGTCCGTCGGAATGCACAATGGACGTGAATGGATGCAGGTGATCAGACACGATGCTTACGTGCGTGTCACCTGTGAGAGTAGTATCTAGACGTGTCAGGAGTTCCATATCACTCCACAGCATTATGGAGCCTCCACCACCTTTTCCAGTACCCCGCTGAAATGCAGGCGCCGGCCGCTGTGGCCGAGCGCTTCTAGACGTTTCAGTCCGGAAACGCGTTGCTGCTACGGTCGGAGGTTCGAATCCTTCCTCGGACATGGATGTGTGTGATGTCCTTAGGTTAGTTAGGTTTAAGTAGTTCTAAGTTCTAGTGGACTGATGACCTCAGTTGTTAATTTCAAATGGCTCTGAGCACTATAGGACTCAACTTCTGAGGTCATCAGTGTGATTGCAATTCGAACTTACTTGACGTATCATTGTTAGTACAGAGCGGGTGTAAGTCTGATTTGCCACTATTCAGGTACACGCGGTCGATATCTATGCGAAAATCCGTTCTCATAAAGTGAATCCCGCTCACTTACCATAGCACAGGCTGTAACGAGTACTGTGTCACAGGGGTTACAATCTCACTGAAACTCCATATTTACTCTTCCCTGACGAAGAAGGAAGAATGGACGACAATACAGCTATTTCTGTCATCGGGAATATAATTCGATAAGCGCGTCATGTGGTAACTTTTATTCTTCCAAGTACGTGATTAACTGTTACCCGAAAATATACCTCATTTGTGACCCTTGTGAATCTGATGATCACTTTTGTCTGTTACATTATATTGTCCCTTCAGCGACTTTAGATTCGAAAACTTTCAAACATCGCTTGTAGGCAAAGGAACAGTTTTAAAGATACATAATCTTATCGCGTGGAAAAACAGAAACATCTCCGTACTTCAAAATAATTTTGTTGCGATTTTAGCCATCCGAGTTGTGGTACTTTCCTTGTGAGCAAAAGTTACGGCTGTTGTGTTCTTGCTGGCGACTGAACGTAAAATACTGCCAGTGAGATATTTCGACGTGGAAACTAGAAGCTGATCATGCTCCACACCTTATAGCTGCATGAGCATTCACCAGCTCTGCTGCAATAGCGCGTTGAAAATATTTGCGGTTGATGAACTGAAAGCGGCAATCGAAATGATAGGATGGTGAGTTTTGTCCACCCTGCTCCCAAATGAACCGGAGGCTCGCATAAATCGCCGCCAGTGATCAAATCGTGCCATTCGCATCTGTGTGCTGCTATGTACGCCAATGTGAAAATGTGCCCCCCCCTTCCTCCCCTGCGTTAGCAATCCGTCATTTCGTTGCGATTCACAGCGTGTTTGTTGCAAACGCATGGCGGCAACAGCCCAGTAACCGAACGGGAACCATGTACAGCACTGCTGCTGAACAGTAACTCACTGCCGACAGCAGGCAGTATTTTCGATACTTCGCTCATTGTCCAGTGCCGTTCAATGTCTTTGACATATTACGTTTTCTGTCATGTTATGCTGTATGGTTAATTATGTTACCATAAACCAGTCATTATCTAGTGGGTATATGATTTAAATGCAAGACATTAATCCTTGTTCATCAATTTCAGATAGAAATGATGCGTGTAAGAAATAAATTCAACAGAAATGGGAATTTCGCGTACGGAATAAACGAAAGAAGATGCAATAACTTTATGAGGAAGAGTAAATGGATCAGGATTAACAAGCATTAACAAGAATATACTATACTCATCGTAGAATAGCAGTCTTAACTAATTTTTTCTTTCAGAATACAAGGTGATTGATGCACGCTGTCAGACAGAACTACACATCTTAGTTTTAGTGATGAAATATGCTAGAGATAAGGAATAGTTGTATAATGAGTAATGAAGTGATTTTTTGCAGATGATAATGAATGCTGATGAATAATGATGAAGGATATGGTATTATGAATAATGAAGTTTTTCTTTACAGGTGATGATAATAATAATGTTATGATAATATGGATAATGAAGTGATTGATAATGAAGTTTTTTCTTTACAGATGAGGATAATGTTGAAGTTATGTATTTAGGCTATGTAGTTATTTAAGTATTTGTTGCAGTTTGTTTTGACAGCAGGTGTTATATTGCATAGTAGGATGACGGAAAGTTTTGGAAAGGACAGCTATGGAACACATTTTTTATACACATTTCACTACCTGTTAATTCGAAGTTGACTACTTTTCAGCATAGTGTGCGTTTCTTCTTTCAGCTCAATAATCCATTTTGTATTTTTTTCAGGAGAAGTTTTTCATGATACTTACTAAACCTGTTACTTATTATACCTGTTCTAGTACTTGCATTTTTATTTTTTTTTACCCATTTGTGTTTATCATTTATAAATGTGATCACATATACTGCCTTGTTACATAACCTTGCTACAGCTGACTCATGACGAATGACGTTAGCTATCCTCATTTGCAGCAATAGGTCAAAAACAAATAGTGTTATGCCTCAGCAATTAATTATCGATCCCAACGCAATGCATTGCTAACAAAAAAAAATGTATTACCAGTCCCACATAATGTCACTAGTTTATGACAATTCTGAATAATACTGATCAACTCTGAATAGTATGTCACTTGAGTAATGACTTCTTAATGAGACAAAAAAAATATATATATATAAAATAATGCTTTGTAACTGGCTAATAACTGCCACTGTTTATTGTAATGAGACTACTTATAATGGCCATGATTATTAATGCTATGACTGTAATTAACTGATTTTTAATAATGACTTCGTAATGATCTGAATAATACTGAATGAAGAACTATGTTTTCATTCTATTCAATACTTGCTGGCCACTGAGTGCCAATAATTAATGTCACCCAATGAATTGTTATTAATTATGCCATTAATTAGCTCTTATTTTCAATGCTATACTTTGTAACTGGAAAAGAATGCGATTGTTTCATAATGCTTTGTAATTAGAAGAAGGTTAATGATTATTACTATATTGGAATGAATGCTTTGTAATTAGGAGAAGGCTAATAATTCTTACTATATTGAAATGACAAATGATTAATTAACTATGCCATACTTTGTAACTGGAAAGGAATGTGATTCTTTAATAATGCTTTGTAATTATGAAAAAGCTAATGATTATTACTATATTGGAATGACAAATGATTAATTAATTATGCTATGCTTTGTAATTAGAAGAAGGCTAATGATTCTTAATTATGCTTTGTAACTGGAAAAGAATGCGACTGTTCAATAATGCTTTGTAATTAGGAGAAGGCTAATGATTCTTACTATATTAGAATGACAAATGATTAATTAATTATGCTATACTTTGTAACTGGAAAAGAATGCGATTGTTTAATAATACTTTGTAATTAGGAGAAGGCTAATGATTCTTACTACTATGCTATGCTTTGTAACTGGAAAAGAATGCGATTATTTCATAATGCTTTGTAACTAGGAAAAGAAGGCTACTGATTCTATGTAAAACAATTAATGAACATTTTTCTGTAATACTACGTACTTGGTACAGAAATGTTCAATAACTGGGCTATGAATGCCGCAAACTACTAATGAAGACTGTAATTGTCAATGTTATGTGACTTAATGTCCTTCACCTCATGAGCTAACTACCCTGAATTACTGCAATGTCCATTTGTCCTGTTTATCCTAGTGATCATGGAGCACTATATTTGGTTTTGCACTAATTCTACGTTGGTGTGCCTTGTAAGAGCGTGGTGTTGACACGACATGCTGTCCACCACCGTGAGCGATGAAGACGTTATTATGGTCCTACTGTTTGGTGTACCTAGTGTACTGCCAAAATGAGAACATGGAACATTACTACGACAGTTCAGTGTCTTGGCTACACTGATAAATTCTGATGGGAAAAGAACTGCAAATTGTGTCACTTGGTGTTGTACTTCTGTGGAGAGATATAGACTTTCAGAACAGCTGTGTGCAATCTAAAGTGCTACAACCATGATGCAATCCTTCCCTTTTCTATCCTAATTCTTGTCACATAGGGAAAATCATTTTTTTGGTTAACATCATTTATGTTCATGGGTTATACATTTTTTTTAGATTTGCTGAACTCCAGTGCGAGTACACTTATGTCACTTGTCGATATGTTTTTTTTGCCATTATGTTTATTTATTGCGAAAATGCTAAAGACATTTTTTCGATTTGTTCTGAAGTACAGTATATGTGCACTCTTGTCTTTTATATTATATATACATTTTTTTTATTTTGATGATATGTTCTGAACTACAGTGCATGTGCACTTATGTTAGGTGTTAATAGGTTTTCTACTGAACTTCAGTGCCTGTGCACTTTTCTCATTTTTCAATACGATTTGTACTCATTCTGTATATTCAATACTTCAGTGCGTATGCACTTATGTCATTTGTTACTAATTGTATATACATTTCATCATTTACTGATATTTTCTCAACTGCAGTGCATATGCACTCATGTCACTTATCAACATGATTTTCTGCCATTCTGTTTATTTGTTCTGAAAATGCTAAAGAATTTTTTCAGTGCGTGTGCACTCTGTTATCTTTCAAATAATTTGTATATGCATTTTTCTGATTTGCTACTATGTTTTGTACTCACATTTTGTCTTTGTCTGATATATTTTGTACTCGGTGCATGTGCACAACATTTAATTTATGTACTAAATTTGAATATTCTGTAAATTGTAAAAATTTCTTGCGATGGCAAGTCCAAATGACTCACCATCGCTGCCAAATTTTTGCCCCCCAAGTGGAGGGTTATGAAACACGTATGTAACATAGCAGCGATGGTGAGGCACGTTAAAATCTTTGACCAGAGAGCCTATTATCGTGGTTAGTCTGCGCTTGACCGCGCGAGTGTTGCGAGCAGTTCGCTAGTTGTCGTCATGCAGAGCAGTACAGTAGTAGTCGTCGTGGAGTTCGCTAGTTGTCGTCATGCAGAGCAGTACGCTAGTAGTCGTCATGCAGAGCAGTCGGTAAATAGTAGCAGCCCAGTGCGGTTGTGTGATGTAGTCTGTCGGCAACACTGGTCAAGATGCTGAATGAGGTATATTGTTAATTAAGGTAATCATCAGATAATGTAAAGTTTATTTATTGTAATTAATTTCCAACAAGTGCCCCAATAATAATTTTGATTTCAAAAGCAATTTTACAAAAAAAAAAATATATTTAATTGAACTAACGATTTCGTCCCACTTCCCTTAAAGAAAAGTTTCAGTTAAATTACAAAAAAAAAGAATATTATTATTTGCCATGCAGTTCCTCCAAGCCGTGTGCAAGAATAAAAGGAGAAATTTGACTAGCAGTTACAATGAGGTAAGAATTTAATTCTGATTTGCACAGGGCCAAAGACCGATATTTCGGTTTAATTGAATTATCATTATCACTGAGATTTTCTTATCACTGAATTGACTTTCATTATTTTCGTGAGGAACTTATACTTGGGTCAGATTGCGATTCTCACTTTTATTGTCACTAAATTTATTTGCTAGGGAGGTTACGTTTGGCTCCTATTCATTTTATATTTCATTTCTTTCAAAATTTCAGTGGAGAGGTTACACTTAGCGCAATGTCCATTAGCATTCTTAAATAATATTGTCATTTTTTAAAATTTTTGTGGGGGGTTACAAGATCTGTAACGTCAGTATAACAGTGACTGTATACTAGAAAATACAGACAACCTCCACCTGCATCCGATGGCGGCTCTTTGCTGTTCATGCCCCTGGAGCGTCAGCACTGGTGTCAAAGGTGAACACATATTGTGATAGGAATTTCTTAGGTGTCAAGTATGAAAGAGATGTCGCCACCTCATGCCTGAGGGCACCTGCGTGTGGTTTGACAGCTGACAGCCATGTCATTTCGTGGGAGTTGCCTCTAACCTCCTATGTGTTCCAGTGGACAGGGTGTGGGGGGTGATGATTGCGTGTCTGTTGCATTATTTTGTGACCAGGCCTGTAGGCTGTGCTATGCGCTATTTGGACTGTTGGTGAGTTGATTTTATGTCTGCACATCTGTGTATTGCATTTTTGGAGCAGTTTTCAGGTCTGTACTGAAATTATTTCGGAAAATAGGGGTTGTTCGCATGTCTGCAGACTGTGTATTGCGACCCCAAGCACATCGGGGCTTGCGTTTTGTGTCAATGTGATAAATATACTGAAAGGTGACTACACTGAGCCACAGCGCCAGAGATTGCGCCAAACAGTATTATTCAGCCGCCTCCACTGGCAGTGCTTGTTGAGATATGGTAGTGGAGAGTGCTTATTGAGAAGTAGCAGTAGGCAGTGCTTGTTGAGATGTAGCAGTGGTGAGTCGTTATTGAGAAGTCCCCATGGAGAGTGCTTGTTCAGATGTTGTCATATTGTTTTGATGCGCTAGACACCAGATGTTGTTGGATTGGGGATGCTGTAATGATCAGAGTGTGCTCTTTGTCAAAATATATGAAGGTAAAAAAAATTCCTTTTTCTTATTATTTCAATGTCTTAAACAATAATGCCTCTTGGTCGCAGGTTCAGTCAACAAAGCATCTGGCTCGTGTTCTTGTATTAGACTGTATTTCTGGTTTCTATGTGTAATTATAGTATTCGTTAATTTTTTTAATTACTTCAATATAAATGGTATTTAAAATATTTTGTCTTATTGAGGAAGAACCGTGCCAGATGTGTACGTTGAATCACACTTCCACACACAGAACAGTTACTCTTGTGCTTTGTTGTTTCGTAGGTTTTATAGTTGCTGGGGACTTAATTAATTAATTGTGTTAACAGAGATTTCGTTTCATTCGTTGTTGTTGTTCTACGCAGTCAGACTGCGTAACCGGACAGACAGCGACGAAAATTAAAAAGTATTTGCATTCGTTATATAATTAAGCCCCTATGCAATACTCCATCCCTAAATAAAATGTTCCAAAATAAATACAGTGCCCTCCTTCCTTACTTTCCCCAACATCCCAGCACAGGCTGAGTTACTTTCGCGCCATTTTCCCCCAACAGATCACTATTTTGGATTACATCATAGGAGTGATGACAGCGTTTTGTGTGGCAGTACTGTGTACTAAGTCAGTTGGACTCTAGATCTCGTGGTGGGTAGACTGCCTGCAAAATAAAGACTCATGCCTAGCACAGGCAGAGGAGTTTTCCTGCTATTTTCCTTTACCTCAGACCGCCATCTTTGATTATGTCACAGGGGGGATGACAACACCCTCTGTTGGGAGTATTGTGTACCATGACAGTTTGTGTCTAGATCTTGTGGTGGAGACACTGCCTGCAAAATAAAAACCTAAGTTCAGCACAGGCAGAGTCGTTTTCCCGCCATTTACCCCCACCATCTTGGGTTATGTCACGAAAGGAATGACAGTGCCCTCTGGTGGTGGCACTGTGTACTAGGTCAGCTGGAGTTCAGACCTCATGCCTTTAATTGTTTACATAAAGACTTGTGCATGATTTCGACAGTTGACGATTAGCAAACATGTTTGCAGAGTCTTTTAGAAGGATTATTATTTTGACAATTTACGAGTTGTTTGTCTCTCTGGACCTAAATGTATTGCATTATTTATGAGTGGTTTGCATGTCTGTAGGCTGTGCAATGTGTTATTTTTGTCAGTTTACAATCAGCAAGCGCATGTGTAGAGTATTATACATGAGTTATGTAGGAGTAGTTTGCAGGTCTGTATGCTGTGGGGCATGTCAGAGCATGTGTTGTGTATCAGTGTGATAAATATACTCCATCCCTAAATAAATTGATCCAAAATAAATAAAGTACACTCCTTTCTCTCTCCATCAGCCTAGTGCAGGCTGAGTCCCTTTGCCACCAACCCCTAGTTAGCAGTGGCAGCTGGGCGACTTAGTTTAGTGGAGGTGAGCTCTGTTTCCCACAATTTTCTTAGGTTGGTATTGAAGCCCCAAGTGACCTTTCTTTACTGCCGAAATTGGCGCCAGCTCCTAGGAGGAGTTGGTGGTTGGGTGACTGAGGTTAGCGTGGGTAGCCCACGTGACCTGTCTTCCAGATAACTGTGGGTGATGCATTATCCTGTTGGACTTTGAACTTTCCACCATTTTTCTGGGGGATGGGAGGGGAGGGGTGTTGGGCTATTGGAGGTAGCCCAATTGACCTTCTTCCCACCAAAATTCAAACTTGCCACCAAAATCCGCCATCTCGAATGACATCATAGCTGTATATTAGATGACGTCATGTGCTGTTGCAAAGCCTACATGGCGCCATCTTGGATGACGTCTTCGCCGCCATCTTGGATACATGTAGCAACAATGGAAAGTGGCCCAGAACAAACTTTGTTCCAATACTCATTTGCACCTGTTCAGATATAAACGCTTGCTGTCTCTCTGAATGTAGTATGGAGAAGACGTTAAGAAACGTTCTAAAATTACTTTTTTTTGTTGCACAGATCATGTATGTTGTCTCCCCCATGAAACATGGACCTTGCCATTGGTGGGGAGGCTTGCGTGCCTCAATGATAAAGAGAGCCATACCGTAGGTGCAACCACAATGGAGGGGTATCTGTTGAGAGACCAGACAAACGTGTGGTTCCTGAAGAGGGGCAGCAGCCTTTTCAGTAGCTGCAGGGGCAACAGTCTGGATGATTGACTGACCTGGCCTTGGCCCGCATCCCGTGGTCGTGCGGTAGCGTTCTCGCTTCCCACACTCGGGTTTCCGGGTTCGATTCCCGGTGGGGTCAGGGATTTTCTCTGCCTTGTGATGGCTGGGTGTTGTGTGCTGTCCTTAGGTTAGTTAGGTTTAAGTAGTTCTAAGTTCTAGGGGACTGATGACCATAGATGTTAAGTCCCATAGTGCTCAGAGCCATTTGAACCATTTGACCTGGGTTCGTAACACTAGCCAAAACGGCCTTGCTGTGCTGGTGCTGCGAACGGCTGAAAGTAAGGGGAAACTATAGCAGCTTTACTGTATGTGGCAGATCACATAACTAATGAGACGGTATTGAATAGAATTGGGGAGAAGAGGAGTTTGTGACACAACTTGACAAGACGAAGGGACCAGTTGGTAGGACATGTTCTGATGCATCGAGGGATCACAAATTTAGCATTGGAGGGCTGTGTGGAGGGTAAAAATCGTAGCGGGAGACCAAGAGATGAATACACTAAACAGATTCAGAAGGATGTAGGTTGCAGTAAATACTGGGAGATGAAGAAGCTTGCACAGGATAGGGTAGCATGGAGAGCTGCATCAAACCAGTCTCAGGACTGAAGACCACAACAACAAGATGTATGTTGTTGACTTGTCTGTGAGCTGCTGTATTTACCCCTACAGTTTTGTCAACATAAAGGCATTAATTAGCAGCAAACACATACTTGTATATGTTACAATAAGGTAATCAGGGAAAGTAATGAGAAGTAGCAGAAATGAGAACAACGTCAAACTTAACATCAGGACTGATGGTTAAGAAGTAGATGAAGTTAAGAAATTCTACTACCTAGGCAGTAAAATAACCAATGACAGACGGACAAGGAGGATACCAAAAGCAAACTAGCAACGGAAAAAAGGTCATTCCTGGTCAACAGAAGCCTACTAGTATCAACCATAGGCCTTAAGGAAGAAATTTCTGAGAATGTACGTCTGGAGTACAGCCTTGTATGGTAGTGAAACATGGACTGTTGGAAAACTGGAACAGAAGAGATTCGAAGCATTTGAGATGTGGTGCTACAGACGAATGTTGAAAATTAGGTAGACCGATAACGTAAAGAATGAGGAGGTTCTGCACAGAATCGGAGAGGAAAGTAATGTGTGGAAAATACTGATAAGGAGAAGGGACAGAATGATAGGACATCTGTTAAGACATGAGGGAATGATTTCGATGGTACTAGATAGAGCTGTAGAGGGAAAAAATGTAGAGGAAGACGGAGATTGGAATACATCCAGCAAATAACTAAGAACGTAGGTTGCAAGTGCTACTCTGAGATGAAGAGATTGGTACGGGAGAGGAATTCGTTGTAGGCCGCATCAAACCAGTTAGAAGACCGATACAAAAAAAATAGTTAAGGGTAAAGTGTTGGCCGTTAAGATTTTAAGATTTTACAGCGAATCTACCTATTCGTTCGACAAGAAATCAGAGTTTGTTTACATAGATCGTTAGAACCCCGACAACATCCCCTATATGACATGGCCACTGATGACGAAATGCAAATAAGCTAATATCGGAGTCACATGCAGAGGCTGATACTTCTGAGAGGAAGGGTTATAGAGTTTACCTTGACAGCAATAATTTGTTAAGTCGATTGCACAAAAAAATAAAATAAAATAAAGTAAAACAAAAAATATCGTAATGCTAGACTTGGTACCAGTAGGCTCAGTCAAGTGAACTCGAATCGAGCAATCCTCTAACCGCTACTGGGGAATTGCATTCATAGCCAGTATTCATTTGCACATGGTAGAAGAGAAATGAATGACCGATTGACATGTTCCTCTCTAGCACCGTTTTTGTGAGTGGTAGAAGGTACTATACTGTATATGTGTGTTAGGAAGAAAATGATGTTCACATCGTTCTTTTATAAGCTACCTAGAGTTCGGACAAGCGTTTGAAAAACTCCATGAATCTGTGCCTAGTATCTGTTCAGAAATATACATATGTAAGCTCTGGAATGCCCCTAAAATAGGCTTCTTTGGAAGTAGCTCATGCGATAATTATGTCTATTAAACCAACCTGATGAGTGTCTCAGACTGATAATTAAATCTCTCATGTTGTTATGAAACACCACGAAAATCCTAAACATATTATGTATATGGTAATTAGATACAGATTCGCGATGCAATCATAGATATTTATTTACAACCCCAAGCTAAAGTTATCATTGCGATGTGGATGCATAACAGACCTGGAAAGACTAGGTTTCTGCCTTTCAGAGCTGCGAGGACCTAATAACA
Source organism: Schistocerca piceifrons (assembly GCF_021461385.2). Lineage (NCBI taxonomy): Eukaryota > Metazoa > Arthropoda > Insecta > Orthoptera > Acrididae > Schistocerca > Schistocerca piceifrons. The sequence continues at coordinate 825,661,826 of NC_060141.1, forward strand.
AAAGAAGTTTCCCACTCTTGGTCTATAGGGACTGTCGTTGGCCGACGTTACGTAAATAATAACGTTAAAGAACTAAAACTATAAACATACAGAACATAGCATTATAATCAATTATGGGACCCGATTATATGGAATGCGTATGCAGCCACACAAGTCAATAGTATTTCCTTTCATGCTCTGGAAGATTCCAGTTTGCGAGACATCTTTGCTGTGGAATAACTTTGAATTCCACGATAAGAGCAGCAACAAAGCGATGAGATTACTAATGTCTTTGTGTAATCGATGTCCATGTTAAGACTATTGGCATTCATCTTGTGGCTTTATAAACGATTTTATTACCTGATTGTATTTATTTTAGGCAGAGCATCGAGGTATTGCATCCTGACATTACTGAAAACCCATAAAAACTACAGTCTTGCACACCGTGTACACATGTAGGTAAAAAAAAAATAACATTTGGGTATTCTAATTTTAGGATCCATAATAAGAAAAGAAGGGTCATGATCACCATCAAAGCTACTATTACTTCCCCCAGTAGACAAACAAACGATCTTAGGGTTACATACACGATAATTTAAACAAGTAACAGTCCAAGTCTGCTCGATGCACATTGCCTCTTTTATGTGTCAGAAAGGTGTAATGTGTCATATAACTCTGCCAGCAAGACAATTACATCTTCTAGTCATGTACAGTTATTCTGTGCATTTTCATATTTACAGTCTCTACAGATTTCCATTTTGTTTACGTGTACGACGAGTAGGGTTGAAAACAATAGCATTAGGAACTACTTTACGTCATATAGACAAATATTGTGTTATCCATTTTGCCCACAAAGCCTTTTTCATCCTCTGTCAGCAAACTTCTCATGATTTCAACGTCAATATGCGCTCAATGTGTTCCGCTTCTTTTTGTTCTGAAATCATACCTCGTTACACCACATCCGAGTATTTGCAACTGGCTTGTATTAGATGAAGAATGCCACATCATTCAGAATAAAATAACATTACCGTTTTCTCACACACACAGAACCAGTGGGAGAACAAGTATTTCTTCTTGTCTCTCTAGGATGCACCCTTGTTCCACTATTGAGGCATGTAGGGTATCACTGCATCTGCCTTTCCATATTCCACATGTAAATGTACAGTTGTATACATGCTGTAATTGCTTACGTAACAAGGTGTTGCTTGCTACTTTTGATACCACCCAACGATGATACAGAGTCCGAACGAAGCCATGCTGTCAGCTTATTCCTCCAAATGTCATCACTAAGTGCCAGAGTAAATGCTGTAACACAAACACAGGCTTACCTGGATTGCTGTGAGGGTAGAGTGTTGGGGCTATTCTGTTGTAAACACACACATAGTACAGTTACGGTACTTTGTGTGTTGGCTTCCTTGCTGGGAACAGCAGTCCTACCTTCCACCAACGATGAAGGCATCGTAAGAGGCTGCGGCAATGGTGCATCATCGGAAGTGGCAGTGTTGGTTCTACTGTAAGAGGCCGTACCTTTCACACGGCACCTCAGCTCGTATGTGGGTGTGTTCACACCGAACATTATCCAAGAATATTTTGCTCATTACCCCGAGCTTAGAGCACTATTCCCATATGTATCATATGCTAGATCCCACGCAATCACTGTTCCTGAATTGAGGGCTGGTGCATCCAAGTTTCGGACAACAACTCGGACGATACGTGAGTGGATCTACACAGAACATTATAGGAGAAATTTTTTCCAGGGATGGATGTTGGCTTTTGCAGAGGGGGCCAACATGAACAATTTTTCCAGTTCTAGTGTTTAGTGGATACACACTTAATACTATTCCTGGAAGTACTGTGTTGTGATTCGACCATTAGCAATATCCCACACAGGCAGATCCCCCTTCAGGACGCAATTCCAAACCTATCTTGCGACGCTTCTGCCACTGCCATTCGCAACAACTCCCTCCGAACGCCACGTCTGATGCAACTGCCGGCTCTGACAGCACCTCCGGCGTCGGTGGCGGGGGGTCCCAATTGGGATGACAACAAATGGAGCTGGTGTTCACGGACAACGCGCCACGTGGCATTTTTAACTGTGTGCAGCGGCTGTGCCACCTGCCGAGTGCTGGTGACTCAGTCCTCCTCCAATTGTAGTGTGAGTGGGGCGGGAGCGACTCGCATCACGTTTGACACCTACCAGAGGGCAAACAGTACACTGTGTATGAGCGCAAAGTGCTAATATTCAAAGTATACAGTGGACGAACCTCAGGCAGGTAATACCTACTTGCGACTTTCCGGCTTCTATGAGGCATCTCTCGGTGACTGTGGACGTAGAATGATGTGGGTTACGTCTGTTTTGAAAATGTTCCACATAAAATCTTACGGCAGCCCTCCCACTGCCATATGCAAGCACCACATTGGTCATTTCGGCAGCTCTGTACTGGTACGTGTGGCACTGCTGTCGACTACGTTACTGCACTTGCACACCACGTAACATCTGCAGTAGGACGCGTACAGGGGCTGTGTGGAGGGAGCAATGTAGCGCACGCGCAGGAGTGTTATTACGCTCAGGTCGTCCATCCGCAGTACACACAGCTCTTAAGGCTGCATACCCTCCACATTCTGAACCACAACTAACTGCAACAAACCGTCACAACCGTTCACACCAGTCTTCGACGCTCTCCAGCGCCCAAGCCGTACGTTTCCGGATATGGATTCCTAGTTGAAAACGGACCAGTTTGCCTTCCTTCGAAACACACTCAGCTTCTTCGGCCTTTTTGGGACACAGTGTATACATAATAATAAGAATTTCGTGTGGCTCAATGGCCTGGAGCAAGTCTCCCTAGTGGACGCCACTTCGGCGACTTGCGTTTCCGTGACCCACCCCAGTTGTCCAAGTGGGGAAAGCGGACCTACAGTTTAACGTGGAAATCGCCCCTCGTGTTGTTTCTGACGAGTCCTGACATCTGTGACAGGTGAAGGCTTGGTTAACACGAAAACTGAAAAAATTTTCGTCCGATTCGGACTCGATCCCGCAATCCCTCGGTTTCCAAGTTCACGTATTAACGCAAGGCCATCATGTCCGACATGTATGTAGACAATTGATCCATAGGTTTTGATGAGTGAATTTTTGCGAGTGTCAAACTATCTTTTAACTGCACTAATTTAGAAGCTTAAATTTTTCACATCCTAAGGGATCCCCAGATTTTGATATTTGAAATAAACTTCTGATTGATATCTCTGCCTGTCCCAGAGAAAACCGGGACTCTGCCGACAGCCGTATCTTTTGATAGCACTGACTTAGAAGCTTAAATTTCGTACCTGACACAAATTTCAGCTTGATACCCCTACCCGACACTGAGATAAAGCTGGCTTGTCAGTCGGACGGACTGACAGGCGCACTGGTGGACAGCAACGTGATCATATGTGGGTTCCGTTTATAGCGTCGCTGTTGTTGACACGAGAGGAAATAATCGTGACGTCATAGTCACGAAGTCTACCGAATTGCGCCGAAACGTGTCGAGCAGATCCAGGACGGAAAACGTCACAGCTAAGATGACAAGTTGCACTGCTGGACTTGGATGAAACTCGGTCTACTGTTTGTGCTTGAATCCGCGGCAGTGCACCCTTCGGTTTTGCTCCACGGGCCAGACAGCAGCGCTTTGTGAAGCGAAAGATCTGCGGAATACCTGGGTGGAATCTCCTTTCATACTCTTTGGGTCTGTCATATGGTACACACGTATCAAAATATCTACCGCTAATCGTGTCTTTGCGCCTGCGCACGGAACAAACCGTTGTATTAGTGGGGCGGGCTACACAATGGTTCAGATGGCTCTGAGCACTATGGGACTCAACATCTGAGGTCATCAGTCCCCTAGAACTTAGAACTACTTAAACCTAACTAAGGACATCACACACATCCACGCCCGAGGCAGGATTCGAACCTGCGACCGTAGCAGTCGCGCGGATCCGGACTGAGGCGCCTAGAGCCACTCGGCTACCGCGGACGGCCACAAATAGTCTCTCGCGTGTTTGACACTCCTGCGCATCGTACGCTTTCCAACTTACCGCCTTCCCTTACGTGCCCTCTAATTTCTTGATATTCAACAGTTGCTTCCCTTTTCTCCAAGGGTGTCTTTAATTTTCCTACCTACGATATATATCGTTGCCATACATATGCGTGCTTCTAATCCTATTCCCGTTGTTCCTACTTTCCCATTTTTGAAGTTGCCAAAATTTTTAGATATTCATATTCCGTTTAGACTGCTTCATTTACTATAGCTCTTTTATATTTTCTTCTTTTATCATACTAACTCAACAAGTCTTGTTTTATCCAAGGATTTTTACTGGGACTTCTCAATTTACTTGTTTGGTCGTCTTCTGCCAAACTATTTCGTCTCTCAAAGCTAACCGTATTTCTTTCCATCGTTTTTCTTATCCACCTTTCAGTCGATAGTTGCCTAACGCTTCTTGGTAATTCTCAGCAACTGCTGGCTGTTCTCTCTTGGCGAAAACCAAGTTTTATGAAACTGCACGTTTCCATATTAATAATTCAGAATCTAGATTTTCCTTGGCGTCGACCTCGTCCCTCCAGCCGATACGTTTCGACTGGTCACGTACCCAACTTATTTCTAGTACTGGATGCACACAATTAAACACACGAGTACTGCATACGTCATATGCCTATTAACTTTGTGAACTGAACTCCGTGTGTGTGTGTGTGTGTGTGTGTGTGTGTGTGTGTGTGTGTGTGTGTGTGTCTGTGAGTGAGTGTGTATATTTCCTGCGTAAACTAGCAATTAATAAATTATGTGAACCATTCGTCCAGTGCGTTTGTGGGTCAGAGGAAGGACACCAGGCTGAGTGTGGCCTACACGGGGCGCGACGTGAACCCAAGCGACGGGCTGCCAGCACACCAGGCTGATGGCCTGATGGGCAGTCGGACACAACTGCGGTTCGTACACCCTGGCTCCTTCACTGCACGACAACTTGCAGATCCTTGCCGTATTACACGTGGTATGCCAGAAGCAGTCAACTCGACTACAACGTCGCACTATGCGATTTCTTAACTTTTTCAATGGAGTGATGTTCGAGGAATTTTTGACGATTTATGAAAGAGCAGGTTAGTGCTGCTGCATCCGAGAACAGTTAACTAGAAGGTGGGAGGAGCAGCAGGCAAGGAATAGTGAAAGGGGGAACGAAGACTAGAATATGTGCAAAACGGATCATATGCCACGTTGGGTGTAGTCGTTGCGTGGGACGAAAAGATCAGTATGTGACAAGAGAAGTCTGAGGACAGCGGGAACTGGCGACTTGAAAAACAAGAAATGTCGAATTTTTTACGTTAAATATCTTTCTGTTCCTTACGCGTGCTAATCGTACAGAGGCTCGATATTTTCAGCACGCAGCATCTTCAAAATCTATTTCATATAACTTAATCTGAATCTGCAGTGCTCTTCTTCCTGCAGCTCCTTACAGACCCGAGTTAATTTCTTCTATGTAAGCTCGGCTACCTCGTCATCCATACGCCGCCAACCCGTCTGTTCATCTGGTAATGGAGTTGGATTAGATCCAACGCACAGCACTTAGTTTTTGGCTGTTGTGGTACGGTGCAGTGCCTTTTAATCCCTGACGTGTTGCCACCGAAACCTGTAATTCTGAATCGAAGTGTGCGTGACGTATAGTCGTTCTATCTCAATGCTGATTACGGGTTACTGTTTCCCCAGCTGCTAAGTCTTCCTGAGTGTTTTACAACGTTGGCCATTTCAGGCATCCAATACGCCAAGACTCGCTCTTATTCACGGACTCGTCCCTTAGCTGCCTGCTGTTCGTGACTTGCTGCACTGTCCGTCTACTCCCTTTAATTTCTAACTTTATCATTCAGAATGTATCCAATTCCACTTCTTTACAGGCTTCATTTCCTCCTACATAGTTTTTACGTGTCCATACTACACTAACACATTTCCTGTTACGTGTCTATAATACCTTCTATCGTTTTTTGTGGTTCTTTATTTTGTGGCTGCATTTGCTACATACGCAAGCAGCGATTCTCTGCAATTTCTTCTCAGTACATTAGTATCCAGATTTCGTTATTTTTTAAACCCTCAACTCCCCTCATTTTGTGGTACAGAGCGGAGTCCCTTCGCTTACTGTGTGATATATTCATTTCTTACTGCCTTTCGTGTTGATTTTCTCCACCATACTAAGTTCAGTTGTTGTACACTCTTCTGTCCCAAGTTCATTCGGTGTTCTACATCCTCTTCGCAAACTGGAGCCTGTCAAAGATTTTTCTAATTTCGATGCCAATAATAGACTCTACTGAAAATCCCCTAAGAAAAGTGTCCTAGATTCTGACAATATGTTCCCGATGCACCCTTTAACTGTGTCATCTTGAATAATTTTTCTTCGCAGATGACAAATTTCGTTCACTCCTTCGACTGTGTCTTCTCTACTTGTGCAATTTAACGATGTTATCCCTGTTTGCCACGGGAAGGTCTATGTTTAGAATTAAATGAAGCATTGCTGTCGCGCTCTTTTATTGTTGATGTAAAATTTTATTTCGGAATTTGCGTACGCCGAGCAGTAATGCTGAGCTAGAAATCTTGCTTTGTGGCGGATAGCCTCAATAACGGCTGCGTGACTTCCGCGAGAAACCGGAAGCGAGCGCCGGCAGCCACTGTGTTCGCTCGAGCCTGAGGGCGCCCACCAGTCGCCCGGTGGCGCCCCGGCGGAGGGCAAGCTCCCCCCCCCCCCTAGGCTCCCGGCAATCTGCGACCCTTCGCCCACACACGTGGCTGCCGACGGCGTTTCACCCGTACGAGTCGAGGCACCCACGTGAATGTGCAGTGCCTACGAGAAATGTCTCCACTTGTCGGGCACCCGACATCCGGCAGTGATCAAATATTCAAGTTATAGCCCGTTTTTACGACACTATCCGCGCGTATCAGTTCGTACTCTTTGTCCTTTGCCTCTGTGACTGAATTCCGATGTCATCGGCTGATCTTAAAGTTATTCTTTCTTTTCCTCAAGCTTCAATTCCCTTTTTCAAATTTCTCCTAATTTGCTTCATTGCTTCCTCAATACACGGTCTCTCACTTCCTTCTCAGTTATTATCTTCCTCCGTGTTCGTCGACTCTTTATAACAGAAAAAATGTATTCGAGTCAACATTTCAAAAGTCGCTTCTATATTTGCAAATATTGTAGATGTGGGTTTGTTATTTCCCCGGCCTTTTGCGATAAGTTATTGTACTTCCTGCATTTCTCCAGAATCCGGAATGATCTTTCACCAGGTCTCAGTCTTCCATATAATCCATTGTTCTGTAGATCGTGCGTATTAGTACCTTCAGCCGTAATCACTTAACATACGGTTCCATAATACTTGCATTCGTCGACAGCTACCTTCTACATTACTGGAAATATCACTTTCTTATTGAATTCTGAGGGTATCCCGCCTGGAACTGTTTCTCACGACAGTTCTTCAGAGGAACTGAATGAATTGTGAGGGAGTCTTGTCTACTTTCATTATGGTGTGGAGTCGTTAAAACTACATTTGTACCGCTATCGTTCCAGAATGATTGAAAAATGTTGTGAGACGTCAGTAGAGTAAGTTTTCTGTGTGCTATTGGTGTATTCAGATGCAGTACAGGACAGCAAGACGACACGTGACAGCCGAGAGACGGAGCACGGACCACGAAACCAGCCTCCCTCCTAACCCTCGCCACCTACACATTTCCGCCTCTCTTCACACTGCCTGTCGACATACCCACGTTCCTGCCTGCATACTCTCCTCCCTCCTCACAATAATTTCCTAAATCCTCCTGTCCCTCCCTACACTGCGTTGCTACACATTTGTGTCCCTCCTAACACTGCCCTTGTACGTACGCTGTCCCTCTGCGTACATATTCGAGTCCCTCCTCACACTGATTACCTAGATAGTCATGCCTCTCCTCAGAATCCTTGCTTACAAAAATGGTTCAAATGGCTCTGAGCACTATGGGACTTAACATCTTAGGTCATCAGTCGCCTAGAACTTAGAACTACTTAAACCCAACTAATCTAAGGACATCACACACATCCATGCCCGAGGCAGCATTCTAACCTGCGACCGTAGCAGTCCCGCGGTTCCGAACTGAAGCGCCTAGAACCGCACGGCCACCGCGGCCGGCGCTTGCTTGCATACTCGTGTTCTCCTAACACTTGCAATCTAAGTATTTCTATCTCTCCTCACACTACCTCTCTTTATATATTCGGGTGCCGCAAACACTGCCTACCTACACAATTCTGTCCGTCCTCACACTCCGTACCTACATACGCGAGTGCCTGATGACTCTCACTGTCCATATGCAAGAGATGATCTTTGGCGTACAAGCACGATTACACTCAGTAAACTGTGGCTTTATTGCAATGTTTCCTCTAGAAACACGATTTCAAAAATACTTTCTCCTTGCAGTGTTGACGTGACCGAGAGCGAGACGTGCAGGAACTTGTAATTTTTTTTAAAAAAATTGCAAGTTTATCCTTTTAATACTTGTAATACATCCTGTTTAATTTTTATCAAGGTATATGTAGAACAAGTCTAATTATAACGCATGAAGAGTATACACTTAATTATACTCACAAAGATAAACTTCTGTATGATTCATCTAATGTTTGCAGGTAGAACAACATTTGTTATTTCATTTCTAGTGACGTAATTATTGACATGGTGAGAAGTTGTAATCCAAAAATTTTAGTACCTCTGTGTGATCAATATGAATGTAACAACTGTTATAGCCATCCATGTTTATTGTACTTCATACTAACCATTTTTGAGGATTATACCCACATAATCATGTGGCTTTGTTACAAAAGAATGGCTGTGTTTGTGCGTAAATTCTGGAACTGTCTTTCAGTGGTCACTCGCTGCTTCTCCAGTCGTACTGACGTCACATACGCGTCCTATAAACGACCGTAAGCAAAGACGGCGTATTGGGAGCTACCAAATGCAAAGGATGTGCAAGTACATACAAGGTTTGCATCCTTTTTGATGGTAATAAATTCCCTTGACGATGATCCTTCTAAGCGCCTAGTGGGCAGAATAGCGAGTGTGACCGTTCGCAACAGTTCGTACTTTCAAGTTAACGCTAGGCGCGTGCTCACGGTAGACGGACAGACGAGGCGCCGCCCCCACTGTGTGTGTCCGGCCGCCAAACACACACTGCGACTGTGTGTTACAGTACCGTGTTATTCGATAACAAATATGTCTTCTTGTAAAAGCTTCATTTTTACTTTAAGATTATGGTTGTAAGTTGCAGCCCATCGGTAAGTTTGTTTAGCCTGTACGTCTAAGAGACCGCATTGCAAGTAAAAATAAACTACGACATAGGGGGACATATGCTAATTGTAATGTTCAAAAGAGGGCGAAAACTTCGTGTCGAAATGTAGGAGCATTTGAAAGTGTTACATAGAACGAGCAGGGTGAGTAACTGACAGTTAAGATCCAGGACAATCGAAGCAAACGTATGGGAGCTACACCATGAGAAGAACATTTCCGTACAGCAAACAACGCTATAGATGATGGCCGAAGAAGGCACATAATAGCTAGATGGCACAGGCAGGAGTAGAAATAAAGACGTGGAATGAACAACCTCAGTAGTTATCAGTCGAAGACATGAAGTCCTTATATGAGTCCTCGATCATTAAATTTTTAGCGCTTTTATTTTCACAAGTCCGTCTGGATCACATAGATTTATTTACACTTTATGACCGGTTTCGGCTTACCGCCATCTTCAGATCTGTTGTAAATATAAATATTGTATAAGCGACCAGGTTCAATTAGTTAAGATTACATCTATACAAGTCTTAGTGATGCATGAAATATTTATAGCCATGTATGGTAGCCACACATACAGTTAAAATATTCTGATATAAATCATCGTCAAGTTAAACATCTGCGTGCTAATTCTCAGATTCCGTCAGAATTTATAAAAAAACCTAATGCCAGCGCCGGCCGGAGTGGCCGTGCGGTTCTGGGCGCTACAGTCTGAAGCCGAGCGATCGCTACGGACGCAGGTTCAAATCCTGCCTCGGGCATGGATGTGTGTGATGTCCTTAGGTTAGTTAGGTTTAATTAGTTCTAAGTTCTAGGCGACTGATGACCTCAGGAGTTAAGTCGCATAGTGCTCAGAGCCATTTGAACCTAATGCCAGCAGAGGGCACTTTAGCCAGAGTACATAGTAAACCAGTGTCGCCAAAATAAAGATTACAATACGGTATGCATTGTCTGTAGTTAAATTTTTCCCCCTTGGCTAAACGAGGGTCTGTTATTAATAACATATACTTATATGCTATACGTGAAATTGCACTAATACTTGAAATCTATAAAAAGTACAAGTAATATACAATACTTTTTATAATGGCATTCATAGATTTTGTATGTTACCTAACCAGGCTAATGGCTGTGTTGTATATTACTTGTACTTTTTATGGATATCAAGTATTAGTCTAATTTCACATATAGTATATAAGTATATGTTTTTAATGACAGACGCTCGACTAGCCAAGGGAAAAAAAATTTAACTAAAGACAATGGATACCGCATTTTAATCTTTATTTTGGTGACACTGGTTTACTATGTACTCTGGCTAAAGTGCCCTCTGCTGGCGTTGGGTTTTTGTATAAATACTGTCGGAAACTGAGTATTAGCACGCACATGTTTAAATTGACAATGATTTATACCAGAATATTTTAATTGTATGTATGGCTACCATACATGGCTATAAATATTTCATGCATCACTAAGACTTGCATTTATGTAATCTTAACTAATTGAACCTGGTCGCTTACACAATATTTATATTTACAACAGATCTGAAGATGGCGGTAAGCCGAAACCGGTCATAAAGTGTAAATAAATCGATATGATCGAGACGACCTTTTGAAAATAAAATTGCTAAAAAACTCAACAGTGCTCGCACAGAGTGACGCCGACTTGTGAAACTGACACGTAGAGCAGGTGAAGGCTGCGTCGGCACCTAGAGTCGCGGACGACATTCTGCACACAGGTAGCCAAGGTAACGAGTTTGGACGATTCGCCACACTTCTTTAAACACGTCCCGGCTGCGTACTCCACTTGGGAAACAGGACGACACTCGGAACACACTTTACGAGGTTCTCAGGCAGATGAATGTGACAATTTTCCTCTTATTAAAGTGACAGTGGAAATCAGGCTGATGCTGAGGGAACTAGAAAAGAATATGAGGGTGTAATAGAAACAGATGAGTTTCAATTTGAGGCTGTAAACACGACAAGACTCTCTAGCCTCCCTTCTACCGATCGCCGATTTCGCAGCGACACGTAACAGTCACCGCTGCCTGCTGTCAGCGTCCAGCTCAGATTAATTCCCAGGCATCCAACACAGCGCCGGCCGCTGTGACCGAGGGGTTCGAGCCGCTTCAGTCCGGAACCATGCTGCTGCTACGGTCGCAGGTTCGAATCCTGCCTCGAGCATGGATGTGTGTGATGTCCTTAGGTTGGTTGTTAGTTTTAAGTAGTTCTAAGTTCTAGGGGACTGATGACCTCAGATGTTATGTCCCGTAGTCCTTAGAGCCATTTGAACCCAACACAGCGGGAAAATGTTAGCAGCGGTGTACCGTAGGTCTCTAGAAGAGCGTAGCGTTCCAAAGGATTGGAAAAGGGCACAGGTCATCCCCGTTTTCAAGAAGAGACGTCGAACAGATGTGCAGAACTATAGACCTATATCTCTAACGTCGACCAGTTGTAGAATTTTGGAACTCGTATTATGTTCGAGTATAATGACTTTTCTGGAGACTAGAAATCTACTCTGTAGTAATCAGCATGGGTTTCGAAAAAGAGGATCGTGTGAAACCCAACTCGCGATATTCGTCCACCAGACTCAGAGGGCCATAGACACGGGTTCACAGGTAGATGCCGTGTTTCTTGACTTCTGCAAGGCGTTCGATACAGTTCCCCACAGTCGTTTAATGAACAAAGTAAGAGCATATGGACTATCAGACCAATTGTGTGATTGGATTGAGGAGTTCCTAGATAGCAGAAAGCAGCATGTCATTCTCAATGGAGAGAAGTCTTCCGAAGTAAGAGTGATTTCAGGTGTGCCGCAGGGTAGTGTCATAGGACCGTTGCTATTCACAATATACATAAATGACCTTGTGGATGACATAGGAAGTTCACTGAGGCTTTTAGCGGATGATGCTGTGGTACATCGAAAGGTTGTAACAATGCAAAATTGTACTGAAATGTAGGAGGATCTGCGGCCAATTGACGCATGGTGCAGGGAATGGCAATTGAATCTCAGTGTAGACAAGTGTAATGTGCTGCGAATACATAGAAAGATAGATCCCTTATCATTTAGCTACAAAATAGCAGGTCAGCAACTGGAAGCAGTTAATTGCATAAATTATCTGGGAGTACGCATTAGGAGTGATTTAAAATGGAATGATCATATAAGGTTGATCGTCGGTAAAGCAGATGCCAGACTGAGATTCATTGGAAGAATCCTAAGGAAATGCAATTCGAAAACAAAGGAAGTAGGTTACAGTACGCTTGTTCGCCCGCTGCTTGAATACTGCTCAGCAGTGTGGGATCCGTACCAGATTGGGTTGATAGAAGAGATAGAGAAGATCCGACGGAGAGCAGCGTGCTTCGTTACAGGATCATTTAGTAATCGCGAAAGCGTTACGGAGATGATAGATAAACTCCAGTGGAAGACTCTGCAGGGGAGACGCTCTGTAGCTCGGTACGGGCTTTTGTTAAAGTTTCGAGAACATACCTTCACCGAAGAGTCAAGCAGTATATTGCTCCCTCCTACGTATATCTCGCGAAGAGACCATGAGGATAAAATCAGAGAGATTAGAGCCCACACAGAAGCATACCGACAATCCTTCTTTCCACGAACAATACGAGACTGGAATAGAAGGGAGAACCGATAGAGGTATTCAAGGTACCCTCCGCCACACACCGTCAGGTGGCTTGCGGAGTATGGATGTGGATGTAGATGTAGATGTAGATGTGAATATACTTTTATCACTGTTCTATATTCACATCAGGATATGAATATATATTCACATGTAGATGTGAATATAGAACAGTCATAAAAGTGGTAGTATATATTCACATCTAGATGTGAATATAGAACAGTGATAAAAGTGGTAGTGCGACCTCCAGACGAGATGTGAGGAAACGCGGATCAGCAAATCGTAAGTAATTACTGTTGTGTTGGCAGTAGAGCCAACACCGTGTTACTAGAGGAGGCCGAAATGCACGCGTTTTAGCTCACGCAGGCTGGCGTGAGGTCTGGAACAGGACAAGGAAATTAGAATTTAGAAAAACGGACGTAGCTGGTGGAATACTTAACTTTAATCCATTAATGATGAACGTCGGTTTTGACGGTACATGATTCACAATATCAATGGTAACTGAATATGGCGCCTTGCTAGGTGGTAGCAAATGACGTAGCTGAAGGCTATGGTAAACTGTCGTCTCTGCAAATGAGAGCGTATTTTGTCAGTGAACCATCGCTAGCTGTACAACTGGGACGAGTGCTAGGGAGTCTCTCTAGACTAGATCTGCCGTTTGGCGGCGCTCGGTCTGCAATCACTGACAGTGGCGACACGCGGGTCCGACGTATACTAACGGACCGCGGCCGATTTAAAGGCTACCACCTAGCAAGTGTGGTGTCTGGCGGTGACACCACAATTACATTTTTACAGAAAATCGCGAAGTGAACTGTTTGATAATCTGTAACTAACAAAACTGTATCATTACAGATCCCACTGGTGATGCCAGAGAACAGTGGGATTAATAAAATAACTAGCAGCAGGAAAAGGCAGTTTGATTTGCAAAAAAAGTATTCGTATGCTTTCTGCGGAGGATGGCCACACAAACAAACTTGTTAATCATCAGTTTGGTGATAGGGGCGACTGCGGGATGCCACACGTTGGCTACAGTAAGCAGGTTCATCTAGATGGGAGTGCCAACAGTTGTTCAGAGACCAAGAGGCTTGCACAAGAAGGACTGCCGTAGAGAGCTGCTTCAGACCAGTCTTCGGCCTGAAGAACACAGCAACAGCACCACGTCCTCCATATTCGTGCTGGGAACGAACAGTGTGAGCGTCCAGTAACGACTAATGTTGGGGTGCTCGTCCAGATGGCAGGTGCTCCCCCCCCCCCCCCCCCCCTCATTACGCGTGGTGAGCTGGGCGGCGGCTGTTGCGCCACGGCAGGAAAGCGCGCCGGCGCGGCGCGGGCCGCCCGCCGTCGCTCGGCTCAGCTCAGCCGCTCTTCCCCTTCCTCCCACGCCGCCCCCGTCCCCCCCCCCTCCCCCCGGGCATTGTCCACTCTTACAACGTTGCGCAAGCGCCGACGCCTCGCCGAGTACGCCTTCACGATATGCGGTAGGATGCCATCTCGGCCGGTTACTTCCGTCGGTACTGGAGCATGGCGGTGCGAGAGCTACTGTCAGTGAAACTGAATTTCTGTGCCGAGCATCTCGTCTCAGTTCCGGTTTCCCATGTGCTGGAGCCCCACAAGTAATCTCAATCCAGACACGATGTCAAACTGCTCCTGCGCCAGTGCGCCGGCAAAACGTCGGCCAACCTCGTTTGTTTGCCTCACTACAACATGGCGGCGACTTGCTATCACTAGTATGCAAAAGAATACACTGCCTATTCCTGCGCCCACACTGCCCTGACTCATTAGATATTCCTGTAGAAGAACAAAACAAACTGTTTGGCCGGCCGCTGTGACCGAGCGGTTCTAGGCGCTTCAGTTCGGAACCGCGTGACTGCTACGGTCGCAGGATCGAATCCTGCCGTGGGCGTGGATGTGTGTGATGTCCTTAAGTTAGTTAGGTTTAAGTTGTTCTAAGTTCTAGGGGACTGATGACCTCAGATGTTAAGTCCCGCAGCGCTCAGAGCCATTTGAACCAAACTGTTTGAAACCTAGTGCAAAGAACTCATCTGGACACTCACAGACTTTTACGAAAATCGGTAAAATATAATGACCATAATCCCAAAACCATACACATTATCGTGGAAATTTTTACCTGTTGTTCGATACAAACTAAAACGTTCGCACCGATGATAGTCAACCTTCGTAGAAAAATCTGTCGGTGAAAATGAATAAAATTGTGTCTGATCCAGACAGATTATTTGTTCAAAACTTATTTATTCGAAAACAAATACGGATCGACAGAGAGCTTTAACCACAATATAAGTATTCTACTTCATTACAGTTGCCCGTACATTCTGTTGTCGAGGATATCAATGCTATGATATGCAGCAGAAAGCAATGAATCACGTACTACATTACAGTTCATAAAACCACGTGTGGTAAACAATACAGACACCTTTTCCGTGAAGGTAACATCGTTTGCTCTGACATGTCACTGCCGGTCATGTAAATTACGAATTACACTGAGGTGAGGAAAGTCGCAGGGTGCGTCATAATGTCGCGTCGGATCTCCTTTAGTACGGGTACGGTGCGGCAACTCAACATGCTGTGGACTCAGAAAGTCGTTGGGAGTCCGCTGCAGAAATATTGAGCCACCGTGCCTCGATCGCCCTCCATAATTGCGGAAGTGTTGCCACTGCAGAACTACTGTGGACGAACCGATCTCTCAGTTGCGTCCCATAAATGTTCGACAGGATTCGTGTCTGGCGATCTGGGTGGCCAAATCATTTGGTGGACTTGTCCAGAACGTTCTTCACAAGCAATCGCGAACAATTGTGGCCGGGTGACATGGTGTATGGTCATCCACAGAAATTATATCGCTGTTTAAGAACATGAAGTCCACGAATGGCTGCAAATAGTCTCCAAGTAGCCGGACACAATCTTCCCAGTCGACGATCGGCTCAGGTGGTTCAGACGACGCAGTCCACTCCACGTAAAGGCAGCTCACACCATTACGCAGCCATCGTCAGCTTGCTCAGTGCGTTGTTGACTTCTCGGGTCGATGACTTCGTGGGATCGGTGCCACACTCGAAGCCCACCGTCAGCTCTTACCTACTGAAATTGGGACTCACGTGACCAGGCCACGGTTTTCCAGTAGTCCAGAGTCCAACCGATAAGGTCACGAGTTCAGCAGAGGCGGCGCAGGCGACGTCGCGCTGCTAGCAGAGGCAGCAGTGTCGGTCGTCTTGTGCCGCAGCCCGTTAACGCCACCCTTGGCTGCGCTGTCCTAACGGATGGATGCGTTCGTCTTAGGTCCCACAGTTATTTCACGCAGTACTGCTTGTCTCTTAGCACTGACAACTCTCCGCAAACGTGGGTCGCTAAGTGAAGGCCGTAGGCCACAAAGTTGTCTGTGGTGAGAAGTAATGCCTGCAATTTGGTATTCTCGGCGTACTCATGACACTCGGAATGCTGAATTCCCAAACGATTTCCGAAGTCGATTGTCTCGTGCGTCTAGCTCCAACAACCATTCCACGTTCAAACCCTATTAATTCAGGACGTACGGTCGTAGTCACGTCGGACAGCTTCTCACGTGTGTCAGCTGAGTATATAAATGACTGCTCCACAAATGCACTGCCCGCCCCTTTGTATCTTGTGTACGACTGTCGCCATCTGTATGTGCGCATAGTGCTATCCCATGACTTTCGTTACCTCAGTGTACCTCAGCACTACTCACTAAGTATGAACTGATGTGAGACTCGCAACAGTGCCTCCTTTTCAGTCTAAAGCAATTTACACTTTCATATGTTTCGTATGGGAAGTGATGCACTGCCCAACATCATTTATGTTGCTAATTGTAGGGATATGTACCGCAAACGGAACTGTGTTTCTCTCAACAGAACGTTAAATCCCTATTTTTCACGAAGATTCTCTCAAATTGTGGGTACTATATGCGATCCACTTTGATGACAGAGGTACATGTACAAGGTGGCAGCTGAATTTCTTCACGAACAGGGCATCAAATGCTTGTCTGTTCAGTGTAGGATAGACTGATAAACATTTCTGCGCACTAATTCTTTATTTACAATCATCCAGAATAGAGATTGTAGAATTCGTAGCTCGTGTGAAGAAAGCAATTGTTCTAGTTTTATGGGCGTCTCCTAACGAAGTACTGATCTGACACTTACTTGCTTCAGACACCTTTACGATTGATGGGATAAGATTCATAACCAGAAGTAAAAATAAAGAAGTTGTTAATCACACACAGAGCGATGAAAAAATTTTCCCGATCCACAACATGGCGGACGAAGTGGGCGACAGGAGTTACGCAGCCATGCTCAAGTTCTGGGGTCAGAGGCCGGTGCTGCACAGCAACCATCGGTCCACACCGACGACTGATGCGATGCAAAATCATTATCGTATCCCAAAACCCCAAATATGATAAATCAACCGTGCTAGAACGAAGTAGCGCTCTGTTTTCAATATGTGTACCTCATAAGATTATCGCAGCGTCGTTCGTTGCCTCCGTGGTAAAGCGTCAGATTATAAGCCTGAAGGTCTCGGGTTCGACGGCCGTAAATCCTAGGACTTTTATGTGTCACTGATCACACCTTGTCAACTCTGTCAGTGCTTGTTGATGTGGAAAACGCCGAGTGACACCACGCTGAACTGCAGTGAGTCAGCTCAGGGGTCGAAGAGACTCCGCGCCACGGCTCCTCCAACAGGACGGTGTTCACAACTGTTTTTGGACTGATGGTTGCTTAGAGAGTTGTCAGACAACTCGCGTAAAATTTGTGACAAAAAACTGATCTTTGCGACATTTGCAATCAATTAGAATATGACTAAGAGTGTAAATTTTCCTATGTTGCGTATCAGCACTCATTAATACACAAAAGAAGAAGACGCTGGAATGGTTGTTAACTTTTACCACACCTGTCTATAAACGCGGTTTCAGAGAAACATATACTCGTGCACACAGCTTGCAGCTCAGATCAGTAGTTATTTCCTGTTGTCCGTCGTAGCCAGGATTGCAACACGTACTGTCACTGAAGTATTGCACCACTTGGACCGAGTGACTGGCCGTCACCTTCAGGGACTGCTGCTTGTTATTGGTGCAAATAAATGCTGTTGCCTGAAGATAACGACTATCTGATGTGCTGAAATATTTTGGTGCATTAGCGACATCCTACTGAGACAGTAAGCAGCATTAAACAGGCCAAAGATATTGACAGATAAGAGTCAGTTGATAAGGAATTATTGCTTAATATTTCAAGAGAATTTGGACCTTAAAACCAGACAACATGAATCACACAAGCATTAACCTTAGAACGCTAAAGTGTGATAAATGTTACACGGTTACTAAACTATCGTAAATTTACTACTCTATATTTTATTCAAAGGCAATCATAATTTATAGTTTATGTACTAAGTATTTACAATTATAAGGCCTCCACTGGTGTGTCAATAAAATAAAATAAGTGAAAAACTTCCTGTTTTACAACCTATATTGCCAATACCATATTGGCGGGAACCACGAATTGATGCAGGTTCAGTTGTAAATTTTACGAGTGTTTAGGAATCTACGGTTAACGAATGATTTGTTAAAGGAAAATTTCAGACTCGAGTGTCCAAGATGATGAGATAGGCTTTCAAAATTCCCTCTTTCTTCTTTTCTTCAAAATCGTCGTATGAGAATGCTGAAAGTAATAGACGACAACCGAGTGAATGAAAGCGTTGCATAGCGTCTTGCGTTATTCAGTGGACATGTCAGAGCTGAGGTAACGGCACTCAGCAAAATGCGAGTTATAAAACACTCATTGGATAAAGATCATTATCTATGACGTACTAGTTCAGAGGATGAACGGATTAATGCAACAGTTAAAGAGTTGGCTGCCGCCGACGCAGTATGTATCGCTCACTGGTGCACTTGGGCGATACACAGCGTCGCTTGACGTTGGTCACGTCACGCGGACTGATAGACTTGACACTTACGGAAAAATTAACAACTGGAAAAACTATATTTCTTCCCAGAAACGGCTGCCATTTAGTACTTTTATGATTAGCGATAACGAGGGATAAATTTTAAGCACTGCATTTCTTCTGGTTTTGCTCAGAATGCCTTTTGCGGTGGTATCGCATCCCTCCTATCGCTGAAACACTTGGCATGCCACGTCTGTCATTTTCACAGACCGTGGTTTCACCATTTGGTCGTTCTCGTCGTCAATACATTTACGAAGGGAGACAACACAAAGTGGCATCTCATCATGCCACATCCTCTTCCCTTGGCTCTACTATGAGGTAACATTACGTAACATTTTCAGTTCAAACGCAGCTTTCAGAACAACGTGACAAACTTAATAGACCACTGACTCCGGCATTTACCACGACCTGTCACAAAAAATTCTTATAATGCTCCTCTTGCGAACGTACTTTATAAAAGTCATAAACAAGGGGTCTACGTTTCTGTGCTCTATAAGGTGCTAGTAGTTTCAGGCTTAATGTAAACTTAAAACTTTGAACATAGCTGCTAAGGTTCAGTGACCGTGTCAGAATTATATTGTAACAAATAAGCCCTCGGTCACAAATATGAAGTCAAAATTGACCTGGTTTCGACGCTACGATGAGCATCGTCTTCAGAATTAGACTAACTGTACTAAAACATTAGGTATACAGTACATTAATAAAATTAAAGTTTGTACGGGCTCGAAAAGACCGAGGTCTTGTTGCAACCCTTGTCCACAGTACGAGCAGCCCTTAGCGGCTCGCCATATGACAAGTGTTCATGACGTCGCCTTTCTGGCTGAGATCTTTTTTTAATATGTGACTTGTAAGTACTGCATCTTTTCGAGTCAGTACAAACTTTAATTTTATTAATGTACTATATACCTAATGTTTTAGTACAGTTACTCTAATTCTGAAGACGACGCTCATAGTAGCGTCGAAACCAGGTCAATTTTGACTTAATATCTGTGACCGAGGGCTTGTTTGTTACAATATAATTAATGTAAACTTCATATTACTCTTGAAAGAAAATGGTGACATATCGAATCTGTTACATGAAAGGAACGGCCGGTGTTGCCGAGCGGTTCTAGGCCCGTCAGTCTGGAACCGCGCGACCGCTACCGTCGCAGGTTCGAATCTTGTCTCAGGCATGGATGTGTGTGATGTCCATACTTTAGTTAGGTTTAAGTAGTTCTACGTTCTAGGGGACTGAGAACCTCAGATGTTAAGTCCCATAGTGCTCAGAGCCATTTGAACCATTTTTTTTTTCGCGTACCCGGGCTTCGCAGCGCAACTCCTCACACGCTAGCGATAAAAGAATGTCTCACACAAAAATTCGTCCGGCGAATACATCCAGCAGGAGTGGCAATCTGGCAACACTGTAACCACATTTATGGTAAGTACCTCTGTCAGCACTTAAAACTTCTGCTGTACGCTTGGTGCAGTGGCTAGAGTTTTGGGTTAGCATGCAGCAGGTCGACGGTTCGATCCTGGTTTGAGGCTTATATTTTTTATTTGGTAAATGTAGTGCAGGTGGCGCAGTATCTGGCATCTTAATCATCAACACCGATTGGAGCGAGTCCTCTAGAAAACACTTGCACTTACATTATACAATCGTAGTAATGGAAGATTGGTCAGCGTTGAAAGAAGCCCTTTTCATGTCATGGAATTTCACAATTACCTCATCCACTAGACGCGAAACTTTTTTTTTTTTTTTGCATCCACCTCCAATGGTCCCAGAGATTAGTAGCAACTATTATTCTTGCCTCGTTCAGGTCCATACATTTCGTTAGGGCCTTACGTTACCAATAGGACTACACCAATGTGCTCTGCGAATTATGTCGAAACTTGGTTACTTTTTGTATGTGTTATCACCATGGTCCCATGCGTCTCAACACTCAGTCTGGTAACAGTATGCTGTTTAGTATGTATTTCAATGCATTATTATTATTATCATTCTATCGATGGGATTGTGGAAACATAACGTCTATTACCGTTAGGGACACAGTGTAATTCGAAGCAGAACATTTCACAATTAGCGATGACGTATGAGGAGTCACGCTGCGAATCTCGAGTGGTCGAATTTCGCTTCACTCTGTACAGTGTCGTGAATTGTGGAGCGTGCCACACGCTTGAGAGGGAACTGTTACTTCCTGTCGTTACTCAAAATAGTAGCTCTGAAACGTAGCTACATTAACACTTCATTAATTGAATTTTTTAGTTGTCTGACATGGTCAAAGTGCAGGTGGAACTAAAACGATGGATTTAGCCCTTTATAGTTAAGTGCGAAAATTTTATATTATTTGATTACTAGTTCCGGTTTATATACAAGCCATCTTCAGATAGGTTATGCAAAAAATTGCATCGAAGAGGGAGAGATGTTCAAATGGTTAATATAAAAATACCATCACACGAGACGCATCACATATGTTAATTGCCTGATTCTGTCTGTGTGCATTACATATGACGAGCTATTACTCTGGGTAGGAGCTGCAGCCTCCGTGGTTATACAGTTTTGCGCTGTAATATTATTGTTACGATTTAAATATTTTTAGGATAATTTACGTTGTCAGTACATTGCACAACAAACGATCCTGCTCACACAAATTATGACGATGTGTCCTGCCGTTTGGCAGTTGTACACTAATCGATGTATTTCGTTTTGGTATGTATCGTTTGGTGGTATTAACCGTTTGAACTTCTGCACATCTTAGATGCAACAATACAACAGAAGACAAATCATTGCGGAATTACGCGACGGGCTCGGAGGAAACGTGACGAGGAGGAAACCTGAAATTATTTTTCGATTTAAAAGGTTCTTTTACTTGCCGGCTTTGTTTTTCTGCGTAGCGAGAATGGTGACGATTCAATATCGTGTTCAGGTTTACGTTCCGTCCACTTGTTTACGATCATAATGTTTGTCTTTTTTTGCATACAACAGAGTATAATTTGTTGGAATATTTCTCCGCCACTACTAACTAGTCTTCATTAAATTCCCACGTGAGCGGCCACACCGCTCCCACCGCAACCTGTCAGAGACTAACTTGGCTGCGTGACACAGCGAGCCCACATGTTATCCGAGTTTGACCGCTCGCTGATTGTTGAGGTTTCTGGTGTCGATGTCGCTTCATTTAAAGTCCGCGTTGCTTCGTTCCAAGTTGACAGCATACTGCGTTTTACGTTCTTAATGCTTTCTCATTAAATCCAGTCTGGCGTCAACTTCGAACGAGTCGTACCACAAAAAGTAAAGCTTCGAGGTTTTCCGAATGACACTGCGATTCAGACAGACTGCAAAAGACTTGCAGTGTCAGTTGAATGGAACGGATAGTGTCTTGGAAGGAAGTTACGAGATGAATGTCAACAAGAGCGAAACAAGGGTGATGAGAAGTTGTCGAATTAAATCAGGCGACGTGAGATAATTAGATTAGGAAATGAGACGCTACAAGTAGTGGATGAGTTGTGCTATTTGGGCAGCAAAATAACTGATGGTGACAGGTGTGACGTGAAGTCACGTAAGAAGTGTGCGCTCATTTTTATGTAATTTGAAGGTTGTATTAGTGCTATTATGGACGCTATGTCAAATACGTGGATGTCTCTGTATTTCGTATGGCGTGCACAATTCCCTTCAAATAACTGAAGATTCCCGAGTTAAAGTCAGTATAAAATGCAGGCTCGCAATACCAAGAAAAGCGTTTCATAAGAAGGTGTAAGATTAATTTAAGTGTTATGAAGTTGTAAAGTTGTTGCTTTATTTTGTTCTGCAAGCGGTGCTGCTATTCAAGACCATAAAAGTGGGTTAAAAGCTGTGAGCTGTCTGGGGAACTTAACCTTGCATAACTGCGCAACTGTTTCACCAGGTATCCAGTCTAGCTTACCAAATTCCCAACCAGACTAACGTTAATTATAATCTTTTAATAGTCATACGACAACCCGTGATATATATATATATATATATATATATATATATATATATATATATATATATACTCCTGGAAATTGAAATAAGAACACCGTGAATTCATTGTCCCAGGAAGGGGAAACTTTATTGACACATTCCTCGGGTCAGATACATCACATGATCACACTGACAGAACCACAGGCACATAGACACAGGCAACAGAGCATGCACAATGTCGGCACTAGTACAGTGTATATCCACCTTTCGCAGCAATGCAGGCTGCTATTCTCCCATGGAGACGATCGTAGAGATGCTGGATGTAGTCCTGTGGAACGGCTTGCCATGCCATTTCCACCTGGCGCCTCAGTTGGACCAGCGTTCATGCTGGACGTACAGACCGCGTGAGACGACGCTTCATTCAGTCCCAAACATGCTCAATGGGGGACAGATCCGGAGATCTTGCTGGCCAGGGTAGTTGACTTACACCTTCTAGAGCACGTTGGGTGGCACGGGATACATGCGGACGTGCATTGTCCTGTTGGAACAGCAAGTTCCCTTGCCGGTCTAGGAATGGTAGAACGATGGGTTCGATGACGGTTTGGATGTACCGTGCACTATTCAGTGTCCCCTCGGCGATCACCAGTGGTGTACGGCCAGTGTAGGAGATCGCTCCCCACACCATGATGCCGGGTGTTGGCCCTGTGTGCCTCGGTCGTATGCAGTCCTGATTGTGGCGCTCACCTGCACGGCGCCAAACACGCATACGACCATCATTGGCACCAAGGCAGAAGCGACTCTCATCGCTGAAGACGACACGTCTCCATTCGTCCCTCCATTCACGCCTGTCGCGACACCACTGGAGGCGGGCTGCACGATGTTGGGGCGTGAGCGGAAGACGGCCTAACGGTGTGCGGGACCGTAGCCCAGCTTCATGGAGACGGTTGCGAATGGTCCTCGCCGATACCCCAGGAGCAACAGTGTCCCTAATTTGCTGGGAAGTGGCGGTGCGGTCCCCTACGGCACTGCGTAGGATCCTACGGTCTTGGCGTGCATCCGTGCGTCGCTGCGGTCCGGTCCCAGGTCGACGGGCACGTGCACCTTCCGCCGACCACTGGCGACAACATCGATGTACTGTGGAGACCTCACGCCCCACGTGTTGAGCAATTTGGCGGTACGTCCACCCGGCCTCCCGCATGCCCACTATACGCCCTCGCTCAAAGTCCGTCAACTGCACATACGGTTCACGTCCACGCTGTCGCGGCATGCTACCAGTGTTAAAGACTGCGATGGAGCTCCGTATGCCACGGCAAACTGGCTGACACTGACGGCGGCGGTGCACAAATGCTGCGCAGCTAGCGCCATTCGACGGCCGACACCGCGGTTCCTGGTGTGTCCGCTGTGCCGTGCGTGTGATCATTGCTTGTACAGCCCTCTCGCAGTGTCCGGAGCAAGTATGGTGGATCTGACACACCGGTGTCAATGTGTTCTTTTTTCCATTTCCAGGAGTGTATAAGAGAATTTAAATAAAAAGAAATAAATAAGTTTATATTTGGAAATTTATTTTAACATTGATCATTGAAATTTCAGCATATTAAACTTGATTCATAACTAAACTGGTGCCTTATTTAGGATTGTGAAAATGTGAGTTTGTAATCTTATGGAACACATCAAATATGGAGCCAAGATTGGGAGACTGCATACAACACTGCATTCATAAAATAACACACGAAGAACGTTGAAACGTATGCAAGAGGAAATTAACCACAACCAACCGATTCAATTTTCACCCAAAGAAGTTACGTTCGTAGCACAATCCTGTCCGTCATGTAATTACCACACACTGGTATGCTGAATTCATACTAAGTCTCTGTGAAATCTTCCCGAAAAGAATAGCTGAGGGCTACTTTGATGATTACACCACATGCTTCACGTCGTCAACTTTTTTTACACAAAGAGTGTAACTCCACAATAATTTTGATAATTAAAATACATTAGATCGAAAAGCAATTTACAAAAGAAAAACCTCGAACTGGTTACTATCGTCTTACTATTAACCTGATGGGTCAAACAATTGTATAAGCACGTGGTATTGGTCTCACAAAGTACACCCCACGTGGGTTGAACATAAAGAAAAGTTGCTATATTGAAAAATATTGTCAAGATGAGACGTTATAATCTCACGCACATTCGCATTTAAGATTGATGATCTTAGTAGAGTTACTGATCAACACGTGGTTCCACTTTACTCACAAAGTAGTGACAAAGCAACTACTGGAATATTCTGAACTGTACACTCGAATCACACTGCGTTGCAATTTAAGATAACATTAGATATTTTATAGCTAAACCTGAAATAAAGGTGGTCAAATTTTCAGTTAGGCTGAACTTAAGAAATCCATTGTCCTACGGACTTAGCAGACACACGCTTAGCCGGAGATCTTACCACTTCAGACGCTCGCCGCGGACAGACTGCCGTGGTCCCTTCCTGAGGGTGCTTCACAAATACAAACGGAAGTGGCCAGAGGGGCAGCTTCCTATACCAACATGACAAGAGACGGACAGGACCATACTAAGGATAGAAACCTCTTTGCTTTCAGAAAGCGTAGCTACCTGTTCCGACGTTGGTCCTACTGTTCTCTACCAGACAGGCTTGTCTGCTACCATCCAGCATGCAACTAGAAATACATTTGCTCATTCATCCTCTCACACAGAAGGGAAGGGGGATGACATTATCTTATCATATACAGTATATAAAAGAAAGCGGATGTAGGTTCCGTATGCGAGTGTGTGACATGAATTACATATAAACTGTGTTTTAAAGTGTAGTAGTGTGTCAGATCGTTCTTGTTGATGTGCAAAAGTAACACGTTCCACTACTCAGTCTCCTCCCAGATAGTCAGAAACGCCACAGTAAATTTAGAAGAGGAATTGATGCCGTAAATGACAACAGATTTCAGAAATTAACATGAAAGGAATCCAACAGAGACCTTTCAAAGTGTTTTCTAAAGGTATTTATCTGTAATGTAGGCTTGTAAAAGCGAGAAGTGTGGACGATGAGCTGTTCAAACAAGAAGACTACAGAAGCTTTCGAGATGTGGCACAACAGGGGGGCGCCGAGGAACAGATGAGACGGAGAGAAATTTATAGCTCAACCTGACTGAAAGAAGGGATCGGTTAACAGGATATTCTGAGGCATGACCGGATAGTTAGTTTCGTAATGGAGAGAGTGTAAGTGTGTTGTGTGTGTGTGTGTGTGTGTGTGTGTGTGTGTATGTGTGTGCATCTGTGTATGTGTGTGTGTGTGTGTGTGTGTGTGTGTGTGTGTGTGTGTATGTGTGGAGACTTGGCTGGGGGCAAAATTGTAGAAGGATACCCAGGCATGAACAGACCAGGTAGGATCGAGTGAACGCAGCTTGCGATAGTTACGCAGCTTGCATGGCTTACGTGGGTTGCACAGGAGGGAGTAGTACCAAACCAGTCTTCCAAGTGAAGAGCGCAACAACAATAGTTTTACAATGACGTTTCTGTCATCCCGCGCCTCGTCTTCAGTAAACTCTAAGGGATTTTGGATAAATAACTTGATCATAATTATCATACTTTTCTGTTTAATACTCCTCTTATTGTATTATGTATCAATACGAAAGCTATCAATTTTAAAATAAGTGCATACGAAATTGACATTAATTGACTAACGTGCTTAGTTCTTTTGGCGCCCCATTGTGAACTAAGCAAGCATTCCTTTATTTGATGGTGTAATTTTGCGTCTCTTCTCGTAGACGTTCATGCTAAAAATTCATAAAGAGGGAGGAGGAAGTTATTTACGTGGGACACAAAATGATGGAACAATATGCTATGAAGTGGCCGAGACGCTGTCACGTCAGACGAAGTGACTTCTTACGGAGCCGCACCGAGACTTGCGGCAGCGTGGGCAGGTGTAGCGCTGAGGGCAAGCGATCGGTATCGATCGGTCGATAGCGCCTGCCTGCCGGGCCAGCGCATCGGGCGCCCGCTTCTAGGAAGCGGCCTAGCCCGTCTTCTGGCTCGCGGTTGCTGCGTCGTTTCGCCACTGCGTGACGTCACAGCGCCCCCCCCCCCCCCCCTTCCATCGCGACCCGCCAGCTGGCAGCAGCTGTTGCTCTGCTCGCACGCAACGTTCGCGACTCCCCGCCGCCCCGCCGGCCTTGCACCTGACAGCCGCTCTCTATAAGAGGGCGACCTCGCACGTGGCGGCAGCCAAACACGCAGCGGCCGCTCCGCGCTGCGGCCGGCGCAACACGCACCACAGCACAACAAGACACAGCGCAGCACCCGGCAGGTTCGAGGTCATCAGGCGGGTCCGGGCCGGCCGCGCCATGGTTGGTGAGTACTCGGCCGGCAGCTCAGAGCCGTTATACTGTACGCGTGCGTATACGTGCTGTTCATGTCCGTGCGCTACTCGCTAAACCTTAATTCTGGAGACACGGCGCGCTCGAAGACTTCAATACATCCGCTCGATGGCTGCAATGCATCACCGGGCGATTACTTGGCTCTCAGTTCAGTTACTCAACACTGGAGCTGCACAGCGCATTCACAGCTCTCGGGGACAACACGTTAGGTCGATACGCGAGGCTGCAGAAATTTCGAGATCGCAGCTTTTTCTGCGAGTACAGCAGCTTAAATAACAGCCCAAATCTGACGGTGGAACGCCGTTGTATCCGAGTGGTTCTAGGCGCTTCAGTCCGACAGCGCTGCTGCTACGGTCGCAGGTTCGAATCCTGCCTCGGGCATGGATGTGTTAAAAAAATGGCTCTGAGCACTATGGGACTTAACATCTACGGTCATCAGTCACCTAGAACTTAGAACTACTTAAACCTAACTAACCTAAGGACGTCACACAACACCCAGTCATCACGAGGCAGAGAAAATCCCTGACCCGGAATTGAACCAGGGCGGGGAAGCGAGAACATGGATGTGTGTGATGTCCTTAGATTAGTTAGGTTCAAGTAGTTCTAAGTCTACGGGAGTGATGACCTCAGATGTTAAGTCCCATAGTGCTCACAGCCATTTGAACCATTTGACGGGCCGGCCGGTGTGGCCGTGCGGTTCTAGGCGCTTGAGTCTGGAACCGCGTGGCCGCTGCGGTCGCAGGTTCGAATCCTGCCTCGGGCATGAATGTGTGTGATGTCCTTAGGTTAGTTAGGTTTAAGTAGTTCTAAGTTCTAGGGCACTGATGACCTCAGATGTAAAGTCCCATGGTGTTCAGAGCCATTTGAACCATTTGACGGTGGAGCATAGCTACCGGTGTTGAAGAACCGAAGTTTGGCGACTGGTTACGTTGCCTTTGTTTACGTTCGAAGCAAATGACGGAAGCAGTGAATGAGGCATGTTTCCGTGTACTGCTGTGTAGCACGTCAGGTTGTGCCAACGTTGTCATTTTCCTCTGGCAGAAGTTGTCTAAGTGTTTTGGAAACAGTTCTCGTCATCGGTAATCGGACGATTGGTTCTAATGGCTCTGAGCACTATGGGACTTAACTACTGAGGTCATCAGTCCCCTAGAACTTAGAACTAGTTAAACCTAACTAACCTAAGGACATCACACACAGCCATGCCCGAGGCAGGATTCGAACCTGCGACCGTAGCGGTCACGCGGTTCCAAACTTATAATCGGACGGTGTGGCCTTCAGAAGTCTCCGTCTGATCTGTGAGAGACATTTAGCGTTCAACAGTGAGGCGTGATTTTGTTTTTCGAGCTTGCTGAGGAAGTGCAGACCTCGAGGACTTTCCGTTTCAGGTCGCCGTCGATAATGCCTCAAACGAGGACCGTAAACGCCGACAACGTCAGCGTCTTACGTATCTGTCAGCAGTTGTCGTTACATGACACTTTGCTCAGCCTTCAGTCCAGCGATAAAACAATAATTCTGCGATAAGCCGCAGGGGTGAGGCATACGGACACTGTTTGCAAGTCTCTTCCTCCCTCTTCCAGACATCACACTCCGCGCTTTAGGCCCCACAGTGGTCATCGCAACAAACATATCATACGGGCCTTCCTCCTGGGTCCCGTTGCTATGTAACATTTCGTATCTTGTTGCCATGGAGTGGCCACTGTTCACGTTAAAAGCTGCGTGCCTCGAACCTGGTGCAAAACTTCCGCTCTGATGACTTTTTTTTCCAGCTTACTTGTTCTCTTTTTTTTCGCTGTTCGTTAACTCGCCTACCCCACAAGAGGTTGAATGGACAGTGCAACACGCCGCCCCCCTGCAGAAAAAAATGCACGCGAGCCTAAAGACCACCACGAGACCTCTAAGGCAGTGAAGGCGACCCACCTGACTTACCACGTGCTGACACCCCGTCCAGAATGGCATTAGTGATCGAGAGTCCTCATTGCTTCTTTGTTTGTCAGCCACAGTCGATTAAAGATCTGAGATTGCTCGCTCTATTCGTTTTTACCATCAGTGACGATGTGCCTTTGTATAAAATATTTTTGTCTTGCACTAAATTTCCTGTACAGTCTAGGCATAACGACAGTTGCTCTGATTCGAATTACTTTCACTAAATTTCCTGTACAGTCTAGGCATAACGAGAGTTGCTCTGATTCGAATTACTTTCTAACTCTCCAGTTGTACAGTTGTAGTCTGGTCACTTTAGCCTCATTAACACTCACGAGGCACTAATATACGGTACCGTAATAACAATAGTTTTGGTGTCACATTCGTATCTAGATAGTGTGTGACACACTTACTGCACACTCGCTGTCTGGTCTCTGAGCTATACACCACGCCATCACGCGTTTTTAAATTGGTCATGAACTTCTTCAGTCTCTGTTGTTGTCTACAACGTCCTCACCATCTAATCACAGTGAAGTTGTGGAGTGTTTTGACCTTTCCGTCTATCCTTTTTTTTAATTTCTCCTCTCGATATTTTCCTTGCGCCTTTGACTTAGACCCTCATTACGAACACTGATTGGGCATTTCCCGTTCGACAAGTACTTACGTGAACAACTCAGGTCACACTGAGTGACTTATCTGTACGGAAAACTAACATTTTGTTTTAACGAGCTTTTGCGGACAACTGTTAAGCCCCACGTCACCTTTATGAGGACTGTTTCATTACGGCTCCTACTTTCTGAGCACTGCTTTCACTAACCATTCAAACACTGAAGAATTGTAAAAGCCCTTTCAGGCATCTGATACTCGGCATATCGAAGCAGCAAACAATTACTGAATCTCTTATAATTCTACGTTATTACCTTATTTTGTACTTCATTCTTTTTTACCCACTGCATAATTCTTCGTGTACGTCTGAAAAGAGCTGCTAAATGTACTGGACTTCAATTCTTGGAATACATCGGAAATTGCCCAAAAACATTTTCTTATCGTAAGCAGCCTTCTGTAACGCCTTTCAGTCGTTGCGTTTCCATAACTGACAACTTCATTCGAGTTCTTAATTTCCAGAAAAAGTTTCTTTAGTCTCCTATACAACGCATGTTGCCAATCATTTTTTTCTTCTTGTTTCGGCGGCCAGTGTGACCGAGCGGTCCTAGGCGCTTCAGTGTGGAACCGCGAGACCGCTACGGTCGCAGGTTCGAATCCTGCCTCGGGCATGGATGTGTGTGATGTCCTTAGGTTGGTTAGGTTTAAGTAGTTCGAAGTTCTAGGGGATTGATGACCTCAGATGTTAAGTCCCATAGTGCTCAGAGCCATTTTTGAACCTCTTGTTTCCATCGACACACTTGAAGTCAATGGAGTAGGATCTCGAATAGGTTTTATCTGGAAACCGAACCCGTACTAAAATACAAGTATTCTTTAATAAATGTAATGCGGAAGTATTTTGTTACTGTTATAATTATAAACAGATGACTATCGTACTAACTACCTCTCTTTTCCGTACTCTACGCTACGCATGATTAAAATAAGGAAAAAGACTGACAGACGAGGTTTGGAAAAAGGGACTGAGAATAGAGAAATTAAAATATTTTGGTGAATGAAGTTCATGAAAAAGTATAGGAAGACCCAATAACGTGGAATTAGCGAAAAGGGTAACAAAAAATAGGTACAGCACGGAACTGAGAATAACTGAATGGAAATTTGGAATAAAAAGACAGCTTGGCGAAAAGCAGTTATCTAAATGTTTTGATCTGAAGCTGGTGTGAAATCAATCGTTTAAAGCGCGATGTTCACTGTATCCCGCGCTAAAATGTCAATACAGTCCCAGAGATTAGTTGCACGTATTGCGTAATATAAAGGAAATCTGATACTGAGGCCACAGTTGCGCAAAAGTGTCAGATGAGGCTATAGAAAGATAAGAGAGACCATAAATCAACTGGCAGCGGGTTTGACACGTAGCACCCACCAATTTTAGCTTGTTACGAGACAATATCGATTTCAATTAAGTTTGTATAATGACCTTTTTGAGTAGGAGACAATTGTTAATGACTGACTGACATATTGATAGTGCCAGTCATTAAATAATCCTGTGTTGCTTAACAGGCTAGGTAAAAAATAAAAGACGGAATAGGCCCGTTTATTTTACCCGCAATGGTCACCTCAAAATAAATATAAAATATTCTGCTCCCTCTTTTCTAGGCAACATACACAGTAAGCCTTGTTTCACCAGAATACGAAAACAAGTTTCTGAATTGACAACAAACTTCAAAGCACTCTTAACAACTTCGTTCTAAATCAGGAGTACACTAATTGTTCTTAAGTCATTCCACATCACATTATTTAGAATTAATGGAATGACGATTTCAAACGAGATTAACAATACTACTGTTGTATTTGGGTACAATAATTCGTCCCCCAACTTGACTAAAGAAGTTGCAATCGAAAATAACTTTCGTATTATGCGTTACGTTGAAATAACATAAAACGGGATCTCAATCAAGAAACATTAATCTTTACGCATAAGGACCAGGAGTCGCAGGATATTCATAAAATGTCATACTGAATCGACAAATACATGTTTCGTGTAAAATTTAATCGGTACAATACCCTCCAGTGAACGACTTTTAACGTAATATTAGGTGCTTGAAACAGTATCATTGTCGCTTGACATAAAATTAGTGTATGACTTTTTATACGTGAATAATTATTCTGAATGAACAGCCTTTGATGTTTACGGAGATGTCTCTACATAATTTTGCCAGCTGACACTAATGTTATTTGATGACTTGTAACAACGAACATTCTTTTGACTCCAAATAGGAGCGTCAGCTGATTAAATGCAGTAGTGCAAGTGTCAAACAGTGTTTCAAGACGATGTGAATCGGTATTTCGTAATATTTCCATAATTCGCAACATTTAGTTCCTCGAGCGTTAACATTATTTTAAACCTCTTCATTTCCAAATTCGTATCTCGCAATACCCCAAGGAATCACACGGTAGTTTGTAAGTTCTCTATTGGCGACTGAGGAATAGCTATAAAAGCTGAAAAATGCTGTGGTGTTATTGACTAAGTAGATGGCAAAATAACGATTGTTACTACTAGACATGGATAACCGGTTTGTTCCTTTGATGACGAGGAAAAGCAGACTGGAAAGCAAATGACTTTTGATCTCAGAGAAGCTGAACCTGCGTTGAGATCCTACACTATTTGGAAGGACTTTACTAACGTTTACAAGCAAGCGTAGGAAATAGGCAGCAGATGATGGCAGGGGCTGGCTGCGAATTTCGTAACTCATTTCATTCGACATGGAAATAAGTTTTAACAAGGAACCTACGATAGTTATTTATCGGCCACCACAGGAAATGGTGGACGCCACAGAATGTTAGCAGGAACCAGAACTGGGAAGCAGTCGAACAGGAGCCGGCGGTTCGGTTCCGCGCGCATTTGCCGCGAACGAAGCGAACGTCCGTGCAGACGCGCAGCAGCAGCCGTGTGAGCGGGCGGCCTTGCAGCGCGTGACGTCACGGCGCGCAGTTCCCGCCTGCGCGCGCCCGGCTTCCGCCCCGTCGCGGCTGCTCGAGGAAGCGCTGCGCTCGCCGACGATTGCACAACGCGTCCGCCACTGCTTTTCTCCTCTCTACGGGAGCGTGCTAAAAACTGATGCCTCAGAATTCCTTACTTTGTTCTCAATATCGGTTGCGGTATTACGTGTCACACAGAGTACTGGTCAACTGGTAGTGCTTCGCTGACACAAGTTGCAACCCTCTGCTGCTATGGGGTTCCGAATTGTTGACTGTGCCACGGCGGTGAGCAAAGTAACGAAGTTGGTGTACTGCGAGAACCCCAGAAAACTGAAAGCACGAATTCGAAAAGTTGTTCTGCTCACTGAGCACCGTCTCCTCCAGCATTACAATGCCACACGACTTGGCCCCATCCGATTTTCATCTGTTCCCAAAACTTACAAACGCCTTCCAGTGGTTCACTTGGCTAGAAATGACGCGTTGCAAGTA
Organism: Schistocerca piceifrons; assembly: GCF_021461385.2. Lineage (NCBI taxonomy): Eukaryota > Metazoa > Arthropoda > Insecta > Orthoptera > Acrididae > Schistocerca > Schistocerca piceifrons. Next base: position 825,694,984 of record NC_060141.1, read on the forward strand.
GACTTGTGGTGTGGCTCCGTCAACAAAGTCAAATATTCTACAGTGACGGTAACAACAAACCACTCTGTCGCTGACAGACACTTGTTTCTCCCAGGGTTTTAGTCATGAGAACAACCGAGTGAAAACAATCGATTCTGTTACTCGTTGGAAAACAATCGACTCATTCGATTGTAGCTTTATGTATCGGCATTCTTTTGAGTCAAACCAGTCTGTGAGAGCAAAAGAATGAAAATAATTGAGTGAGTCAGTTGCAGTATTACATATCGGTGGTATATTTATTCATCCATTTCTTTGCCTTGAAACCAGTCTCCGGGAGCAGCCGAATGAAACCAGTTGACAGACTGTCCAGTCCCGAGTTTTTCATTGTTTCCTTTTCAAGTGAAAGCAGTCCTTAGTGTTTCTGTCAGTTGAAGCTTGTATTCACTCATTCATTCAATTAATAATGATAATGGCGTGTGACGAGGGCCTCCCGTCGGGTAGACCGCTCGCCTGGTGCAACTGTTTCGATTTGACGCCACTTCGGCGACTTGCGCGTCGATGGGGATGAAATGATGATGATTATCACAACACAACACCCAGTCCCTGAGCGGAGAAAATCTCCCACCCAGTCGGGAGTTGAACCCGGACCCTTAGAATTAACAGTCTGTCGCGCTGACCACTCAGCTACCGGGGGCGGACGTTCGTTTAATTCAAAGCACTTTTTAGTGGTTTTGCTGACCGAGTCATCCACTTATTCTTCTGAGTGATATCAGTCTGTAGTACTTTTACTAGGCGAAGCAAAACAGCGGTACCTGTCCAAAAAATTCCGGAATTTTGTCCACAAAATTTTTCTACGCTTGTGTTTTACTTGTGGCGCATGGTCAACTTCGAAACACTCTCCTCCATAATTGATACACCGCTCGCAATGCCGTTTAGACTTTCGGAAGCAGTCTTGGTACGCCTCTTGCTGAATCTCGTCTAACGTTGCAAATCTTCTGCATGGGCCACGAAGGGAGAGTACGGAGGAGGAGGCAGCACAGTGATTTCGTTTCTTCTACAATAGTCAGCCACCAACAGGGACATATGTGCGTGTGCGTTATCGTGATGGAAGAGCCATGAATTGTCTCGGCAAATTTCAGACCGTTTCCTTCCCATATTTTCTCGCAGGCGTTCCAACATTCGTCCCTGTGGCACGAATGCTGGGTGAGCTAATCATTCAAAGTGACAGAAAACTATCAGCTTGGCTTTGACATTTGGCTTCATCTCACGAGCTTCTTTTGGTTTTGGAGAACCCTACCCGACCCATTGTGGAGACTGAAACGTGGTCTCAACATCATAACACAAGACTCACACCTCATCATAAGTAACGATTTTCATCACTAGAGAAACAGATATGTAAACACGAAGAATGAAAATGAAGAATGTTAATGAAGTTGGTTTTCTTAAAAAGTTTTAAGAGCTTTGATATAAAATATCCAGAGACATTAATTTTCAGCACGCCCCGTACACCTGCACCTACGAGCATCGAGATCCACACGTGCTACTTCGCAGACGACTGTGAAGCACACGGCGCTGCAGACATGCACTGAGGTGACAAAAGTCGTGGCACATCTAAGGATGGCGCCAGTATAGCAAGATGTAAAATGGTTCAAATGGCTCTGAGCACTATGGGACTTAAGAGCTGAGGTCACCAGTCCCCGAGAACTTAAAACTACTTAAACGTAACTAATCTAAGGATATCACACACATCCATGCCCAAGGAAGGAGTCGAACCTGCGACCGTAGCAGTCGCGCGATTCCAGACTGAAGCACCTAGAACCGCTCGGCCACACAGGCCAGCAGATACAAAAGGGTTGTCATTTGTGTTCAGGTAATACATCTGAAAAGGTATCCGACGCCATTATGGATGCGCGACGTGAATTAATAGATTTTGAATGTGAAATGGTAGTTGCAGTTAGATCCTTGGGTCATTCCGTTTCGGAAATCTTTAGGGAATTCAGTATTCCGAGTGTGCCGAGAATACCAAATTTCAGGCATTAACTCTCATGTATGGAAGTGAAACATGGACGATAAATAGTTTGGACGAGAAGAGAATAGAAGCTTTCGAAATGTGGTGCTACAGAAGAATGCTGAAGATTAAATGGGTAGATCACATAACTAATGAGGAGGTATTGAATAGAACTGGGGAGAAGAGGAGTTTGTGACACAACTTGACTAGAAGAAGGGATCAGGCATCAAGGAATCACCAATTTAGTATTGGAGGGCAGCGTGGAGGGTAAAAATCGTAGAGGGAGAACAAGAGATGAATACGCGAAGCAGATTCAGAAGGATGTAGGTTGCAGATGTTACTCAGAGATGAAGAAGCTTGCACAGGATGGAGTAGCATGGAGATCTGCATTAAACCAGTCTCAGGACTGAAGACCACAACAACGACAACAACCTCTCACCACCGGCAACTCAGTGGCCGACCGCCTTCATTTAGTGATCGAGAACAGAGGCGTTTGCGTAGAGTTATCAGTGCTAATAGCAAGCAACACTGTGTAAAATAACCGCAGAAGTTAATGTGGGACGTATGACGACGTATCCATTAGGACAGTGAAGCAAAATTTGGCATTAATGGGCCATGGCAGGGGACAACCGAGGCGAGTGCCTTTGCTGAGAGCACGGCATCCTCTGCAGCACGTCTCCTGGGCTCGTCACCGTATCGGTTGTACCCTAGACGGCTGTAAAACCGTGGCCTGGTCACATGAGTCCCCATTTCAGTTGGTAAGGGCTCGAGAGTGACACAGAGCCCACGAAGGCATAGAGCCAGGTATCAACAAGGCACGGGACAAGCTGATGGTGGCTCCATAACGGTGTGGCCTGTGTTTACATTCAACAGACTGGGTCCTCTGGTCCACTGGTTATCAGTATGTCTGGCTACTTGGAGACCGTTTGCAGCCATTCATGGACTTCTTGTCCCCAAACAGTGATGGAATTCTTATGGAAGACACAGTTGTTCGCGATTGGCTTGAAGAACATTCTTGACAGTTCGAGCGACTGATGTGGCTACCCGATCGCCTGACATGAATTCCAGTGAGCATTTATGGGACATAATCGACTGGTCAGTTCGTGCACATAATCCCGCACCGCACCTTCGAGCAGCTATAGAGGCAGCATGGCTCAATATTTGTGCAGTGGACTTCCAGCGACTTTAGTCCGTGCCACGTCGGACTGCTGCACTACACTGGCAAAAACGGAGTCTGGAGCGATATTAGGAGGTCCCTCATGACTGTTACCGCCTCAGTGTACGAGTATTACTTACTGGATGTTCCTGCCCTACTCGCGAATGGAGCGCTGCAAAAGTAGCTGCGCCGGCCAGAGTGGCCGAGCGCTTCTAGGCGCTACAGTCTGGAACCGCGCGACTGCTACGGTCGCAGGTTCGAATCCTGCCTCGGGCATGGATGTGTGTGATGACCTTAGGTTAGTTAAGTTTAAGTAGTTCTAAGTTGTAGGGGACTGATGACCTCAGATGTTGAGTCTCATAGTGCTCAGAGCCATTTGAACCATTTGAAAAGTAGCTGCTGGAGGACCTGTGTGCGGTGCTGTGTAGTGCTCAGTATGGTCTCGTCTGCGGGAGATTCGTATAGCAGGTTTTAGGGAATTTCTTTCATATTCTTCGATTTGCTGATTATTTGAATTTATTCGAATTGTCTGATTCCAATTGTGACTCAGGGCGTAAGGTAACTACTTGTCTGACAAACAGACCACTCGACAATCGGGCTTTTGTAATTTATTATATTTATGGTACGCGATGTTCACTATTGAAATATCAGCCTCCGAAAACAACTTTGATTCGCTTAAACTACAGCAATTTTCCAACGGGCCACGCGGCTAAGTTATACTAGCGTAACATGTAGATACTATGGGTTCGACTTCCAACAAATGCAAATTTTTAAACAAAGTTGAATGTTCTATTTTTCCGAGAAGCGTAAAACACGTAAAGAAATAAAACATTTACTTGCAATAAGTTTTTTAAATTCAAACAATCTTTTTTAAAATCTTCAATAAAGCATCACTAATTAAGGGCGTATATTTGCAATGAAAACTGGAATTTTGTGTGTGATACGTAATTAGATGTAAGAAGACGTGCGTTTTTCATTACAAAATAACAGATATGTGTTAATTAGCACATATTTGATGATTTTATATCTGAATGACGTAGGTATTTGAAGTGAACGAAAAAACTGAAAAGAAAGACTGGAATGAGACTCGATCAAGCGAGTAACGGTGTCTTGCGCTGCCGGTTTTTCTAATTTTTTATGGAAATGTTGCAGAGCTTTCATCTTTGTTTAAAAAATTGTAGGGGCCAGGAATCAAGCTCAGTCCATCAAAGTGTCAGATGAGCGTTCCACCACTGAACTACTTGGCCTCAGGAAAGTTATTCCTTGTTTCAGTGATTTAAAGGTAATTAGTTACCGCAGGTGTTAGGCGATTATTTTATTACACAGCCATGTGCACCGCTGAAGAATCGCTCCAGCTATAGCGAACTACAGCTGCTCGAAAAACTTTAAAGTCACTTTTCTCGTTAATTTTTAAGAGTTTCATCGAAATACTTTGATTTCTGAACTTCGCTTATCATAAACATAAGTAATTACAAGTATCCAGCGGTCGTGTTGCCTCTTGTGTCAGTGCACAAATTTACTTCTCTGAACATTTCAAGCAAGCTGCCGTTCTGCATACGACGTTGTAGACTTATCAGGATAAGTCTGCATATTTCTTCAGAGAGTACTTCATTACTGTTAAATGCGTCATCAGTCTGAAGTTGCCGTTAATATTCTCTGTCTGGTGATAAATATACAACGTTAACCTAAAGGGCCCCAAACCGTACACCTGGGGGATGCATGATATATCCTTCCTGTCAAGAAATCCTGAGTGTACTCACAGATTTTGTTTTATTCACATAGGGTGGTACTTTTGTTGCCTTGGTGTGGCATTGAGTCAGATGCTAAATACGAGCGGCTTTCAGTAAGTAATGCAACACATATTTTTCGCGGCCAGTTTCATTTGAAAAAATGAGGAGTTTGTTGTGCGACATCGTGGAATATTCCCGCTTCAGACCCTATAGTTTCATGAAGTTCCGGTGGTGGCGGCACTGTACCTAGTCTTCAAAATGGCGTCTGCAACGGAGCTGCGTTTCAAGCTGAGGGATGTCACTGAGTTTCTTTTGGCGAAAAACCAGAGTGTCACAGATATACGTAGGTTCCTGCAGAATGTCTACGGAGACCTGGCAGTGAACAGAAGCATGACGAGTCGTTGGGCGAGGCTTCTGTCATTTCCGCAAAAGGGTCGCGCAGACCTGCCGGACCTCCCGCGCGGCGCCTGGCCGTGCTTCTGCAATGATGGGACGTGCAGACACTCTCATTCGAGCGTGTTCTTCGCCACGAAAATGCGAACGGACTTCCCCCTCTCCATGACAACGCGAGGCCTCGCACGGGTCTGGTCAGGACATCTGCGTGCACTCCACAGGACGCAGTACGTGGATGACGGGTGGTGGGTGGTAATCTATGCAGGCAGACGTTGGCTCCGATATCGATCAGTAGAGTGGAATTATACGGAAATACAGAAGATGTCACTAACGTGCCGTAAAGCCGTCGCACTGAACAGAGATCGCGATGGAAAATAGGATTTTGTATCCAAAAGCGTGCGGAATAATATAGTGTATTGGAATCCTGAATAAAACCAACATGCTTTCAGAAAACAAATGCGTTGCAGTATTTATAGAACGCACCTCGTAAATCCGCCGTTACCTGAATCACATAAGGCAAACGAGTAGGACAGTTCCGATTTCTCTCTGAGCCTTCCATAATCGGAGCCTGTTCTCCATTTCTGTCGATAGAGGGACATTGAAGTTTTCTCTTCTCTCCTTTCTGAAAAGCTTAACCTGTGACTCAAGTTCCTGCTGGACCTGCATTTCCGCATAATCAACTCGGTCCTGCATCGTCCAGTTATATCCCGCACGTTTACCTATGTGACGAAGCGTATGCGCCCCACAGTTCACTTGGTACCGGTGGTAGCCTAGCTCTCGATGGCATTAAGGTAATTTTCAACTATCGCGAATTTTCCACGGTGCTGAGAATTGGGTTTCTAGCTGTGGGGCGTCATGCGCGCATTCATACGCTTGGTGGCGCTGCTTTTCCTGGGATGGCGGTCGTAATCAGTCGCCCAAGACTACTGTTTTCAAACACAAAAAAATGGTTCAAATGGCTCTGGCCACTATGGGACTTAACTGCTGAGGTCACCAGTCCCCTAGAACTTGGAACTACTTAAACCTAACTAACCTAAGGACATCACCCACATCCATGCCCGAGGCAGGATTCGAACCTGCGACCTTAGCGGTCGCGCGGTTCCAGACTGTAGCGCCTAGAACCGCTCGGCCACACACGCCGGCTATCAAATACAGACCTTTTATTTTAAAAGCGGCGAAAGTCCATTCTTTTAAAGCAACGAGGGATCACATAAAATAATTATGCACTAAATTAATCATAAATTAGGTGATAACTCATTCGTTCAGCAAGCTCTCTCGTCGAAGGGTCACACAAAATTGTTTTCACAGTTGCTCGTAGCGCCTGGCTGATAGATAATAACTTGTACGTTAATGTATTGTTGACAGCACAATTAGTACAGTAGAGCGTGGTAGGCGCCAGCGTGAACGTGTTAAAACTTGTTCCTATAAGGAGGATGTGAAGCCCTTTCAGTCTAAAAGACTATTTTATTAAACGCTTTGACAACAAATTACGTGGTAGTTGGTTTTTTTTCGTTCTAAGGGAAATACATTTTATTTGATGTTAGCTTTTTTTTACTATCACGAGCTTCGTTATGGTATTGTTGTAAAAGAGGAAGTTAATCGTTTACGTAAAACGGATGACGCTTTCTTGACAATCCAGTGACTTTTTACGTTGCTTGTTTCGATAGTACATACCCGCTGCGCCACGCCGGTGTTTACCAGGTGATCAAAAAGTCAGTATACATTTGAAAACTGAATAAATCACGGAATAATGTAGGTAGAGAGGTACAAATTGACACACATGTTTGGAATGACATGCGGTTGTATTAGAACCAAAAAAATACAAAAGTTCAAAAAACGTCCGACAGATGGCGCTTCAACTGATCAGAATAGCAATAATTAGCATAACAAAGTAAGACAAAGCAAAGATAATGTTCTTTACAGGAAATGCTCAATATGTCCACCGTCATTCCTCAACAATAGCTGTAGTCGAGGAATAATGTTGTGAACAGCACTATAAAGCATGTCCGGAGTTATGGTGAAGCATTGGCGTCGGATGTTGTCTTTCAGCATCCCTAGAGATGTCGGTCGATCACGGTACACTCGCGACTTCAGGTAACCCAAAAGCCAATAATCGCACGGACTGAGGTCTGCTGGGGATCTGGGAGGCCAAGCACGACGAAAGTGGCGGCTGAGCACACGATCATCACCAAACGACGCGCGCAAGAGATCTTTCACGCGTCTAGCAAAATGGGGTGGAGCGCCATCCTGCATAAACATCATACGTTCCAGCAGGTGTTTATCAGGCAGGTTGGGGATGATGCCATTCTGTAACATATCGGCGTACCTATCACCCGTCACGTAGCAGTTACAAAACCAGAATCACGCATTTCCTCGAAGAAAAAAGGCCCGATAACGGCAGATCTGGTAAATCCAACCCACACCGTGACTTTCTCGTGCAATGGAGGTTCCACGACAGTTTTAGGATTGTCCGTAGCCCAACTTCTGCAGTTGTGGGTGCTGACAGACCCTCGGAGCGTGAAAAGAGCTTCGTCCGTCCACAACACGTTACTCAACCAATCGTCATCTTCCTCCATCTTTTGAAGCTGCCACACCGCAAATGCCTTCCGCTTCACTAAATCGGCAGGTAACAGTTCATGATGCCGATGGTTTTAGTACGGATAGCATCGTAGGGTACGCCTCAGTGCCAACCAAACAGTAGTGTATGGAATGCCGGTGCGACGTGCGACTGCACGAGCGCTGACTTCCCCGCGCATAGACGAACCCGCTACAGTCTCCATTTCTTACTGAATTGTCACAGCAGCATTACGCCTTGTGCTCGGTCGGCCACTACGGGGTCTATCGTCTAAACAACCCGCGGCTTCGAACTTCGAAATCATTCTCGCCACAGCTGCATTTCTCAATGGACCTTTACCCGTTCGAATCCCCTTCCTATGGCGATAGGATCGCAACGCTGAACTAGCACATTCCCCATTCTGATAATACAGCCTCACTAAAAGCGACTTTTCAGGTAGCGTCCACATGCTGCGACTGCTGGCGTATCTGATTCTCTCCCTCATTACAGCTGCTTTTATACACGATTGTCATGCGTAGTCACTGACGTTTTGCTGTCCAGCGCCATCTGTCGTATATTTTGTGAAATTTGCTTTTTTTTTCTTTTTTTTTTTTTTTTTTTTTTGTTCCAGTAAGACCCCATGTCATTCCAAGCATGTGTGTCAATTTTTACCTCTCTATCTACATTATTCGGGTGGTTTATTAAGTTTTCAAATTTATACTGACTTTTTGCCACCCGGTACTTTCAATGTTTACATTGGTCTGGTTCGTCCCTTACCTTTCTCCGAATGCCGCGTCGATGTCGGTGATGTACAAGCAAGCTCGTGTGCCCTCAGCTGACAACAGAAATGCGTCTGCTACCAGTCCTGCAAATATCGTTCTTTTAGAAATTCAAAAATAAAGAAGTGTGTGGTGTGCGTACTGTAAGACTTTCGGTACACACACCATCAGATTATTTGACTTGTCGCTCTAACGAAGTAGGCGAGTGTCAGCAATATGTCTCGTGGTCTTATCGTGGCGTGTTTATCTTCTGCCGTTAGGTCAGACGATAGAAATGCCACTTGCACGCTTAGAGTAGCAGATTGACGGTGACCAACTTTAAACAGAACTGGATTAATTTTCTCACACATTTATTAAAATAGCAACAAGCATAAACCTTACGTAACTTTATTCTGGATGCTATTTACAATTGACAATCTGAAGTTGCTTTGGTCTTGGTACGTTAATCTTATTCTCACATATCTCTGATACTTGACAAAGTGTCTATACATTTCTCTTCATGGCTATGTACAGGAATATGATAATCTTATTGGGCGCAGACTGAAACTTGACTATAGACTGGTACAGACAAATGTAGACTGGTACAGACAGGTGCAGATAAATGCAGACTGGTACAGACTGGTGGACACAAATGCAGACTGACTCATTGGAGGTCTGTATACTCGTTATAATACCTCTCGCGTTCAGGTATCACTGCACGAGTGTGATCCGTGATAAGAGAAGGTTCTATGTTACGAGAAATCTCATTGGCTGCGTTACATATTAATACAGCAGAATTTGGTCCGTCTCTAAGGCAGCGCCATCTCGTAGTGCAGAGCCGGACGAGCGCTGCGCCTGTGCTGTTGTGCTTAGCGTGGCGTGCTCTAGTGGGAAAGTTGCGTACGTGCTGACTATGCTGAACTACGTACACAACAAAGTGATACAACGGCATTTCATTATACTTTTATGCAAAGCACACCGAGATTTACCGCCTGTATAATTTTGACAGCGTGTACCATTTACACCCTGATTTACTACACTAAGGCCGAGATGAATGAGCGTGACCTGCGGCAGCACTGACGCAGGACCTGTGTGCTCGTGTCGCAGAGGGCAAGCACTACTTCTGGGTGGAGCGGACGCTGGGCTACGCCGACGAGGGCGCCGTCGCGGCCGGCGTCGACGTGGACGGCTGGGAGCTGTACGTGTGCCGCAGCCGGCACGAGGGCGACCTGGTGCCGGGCCGGCTGGCGCCCCGCGACGGCTGCGCCTACGTGCCCTGGGGCGGCGGCGAGCACGTCAAGCTGGAGTACGAGGTGAGCCCTGGGCCAGCTGCCTGCCTTCACTTCTCTACTTCTCTTCACCTACAGATGCCGCCTCCCTGCATACCATCTGTACATAGTAGAGACTCGCGGGAGATTAGATTCGCCTCTAATCGTCCCGTCACCGTGCGCAACCTCCCAGTCGACATGATAAGAGTTCCTGCTCGTGGTCACACTGGCACGGACCCTTAAAGTAGGCAACCAAACTTGCATCAGCAGTACCTGGGGCGGCTAGCCTGTCATAAAGCGCACAAAGTGTCTCCTGGGATGGTTTTTTCGCTCACAGTGTTGATGAGGACCAACGCGAATCTTACGTCGAAGCGAAAAGGTTGAGACTAGATGGCGAACTTACGGACTGATCTTAGCCAGAGTGGATGCCGAGGGCGCTCCCACAGCGGCTGTAATGGGTAGTTCCCATCAAAAACAAAGAGAGCCAAGCAATATTAATTTGATAATTGTTACCACAGATGTGAGCTGCCTACAAAATTGCGAACTCTTTGTTAATTATCTGAAACTGGACAGATCTGTAATTAATAAGGCATAAAATAAACAATAATTTTCACATGTCTGACACTGCTCCTACAATTTCATCTGTTTCCTCGTAAGAGGTATTCGCCATTACCTTCCGAACCTTTGGGAGGTAGGAGACGAGGTAATGGTGGAATTAAACGTGTGAGGAGTGGGCGTGAGTCGTGCTCGGGTAGCTCAGTCGGTAGAGCACTTGCCTGCGAAAGGCAAATGTCCCGAGTTCGGGTCTCGGTCTGGCACACAGTTTTCATCTGCCAGGAAATTTCAATAGTTTCCAGTCCGTATCCTCGAAGTTATGTTGTGGGGCCAATATTGTTATGCATGCTCTATTGCTATGTTCTTGACATCTAGAAGTTCAACGAAAATGGTACAATATTATGGCAACCCATGCGTAACTACATGTGTTCTTGTAATCCCAGCCGGCCGCGGTGGCCGTGCGGTTCTGGCGCTGCAGTCCGGAACCGCGGGACTGCTACGGTCGCAGGTTCGAATCCTGCCTCAGGCATGGGTGTGTGTGATGTCCTTAGGTTAGTTAGGTTTAAGTAGTTCTAAGTTCTAGGGGACTTATGACCTGAGATGTTGAGTCCCATAGTGCTCAGAGCCATTTGAATTTTTTGTAATCCCAGAGTCTGGAGATGAGTGCAGAAACATGAGCAAGCAGACAGGTCTGGAACAGAAACAGTAACGTGTTTGTACCGAGGGGGGATGGGGTGGAGGTGGGAGGAACGAGCCAGTCTTTGCACAACAGTTCTGAGAGTGACTTCAATCCACTGACGGCTTTCTGATGTAAAAGGGATGATTTTGTATGCCGGAGGATATGAATTGTATGTTTACTACATCGGCACGATACGCAGTGATATATTGCAGGGTTGGAGATCGGTTTCTCACTCTAATATTCGACCTCCTGTAATCAGTGGCAGAGCCGTGTTATTGAGTAACAGTCTTTCTGTATTTCACAATATGCATGGAACTTTGCAAGGTTTAGTTGTTGATACAATATGGCGGTCAGTGTAAAATAGTTTTTTGCCACAGAAAGTCACGTCTGTAGAAAGAAAGAAAAGGCAGGCGGCGCTTCCCTAGGACTGAGGAGAATCGTGACATATAGCCAGTGTGCGTGTGGGCATACCATAATTTTTTTGGATGCTGTACAGATATAAAAGATAACTGCACTGTATGTGTAAAATGTGTATATATTGCATTGTAAAGTTACTGTGGCTTATGTTGTGTAAAATGTGTATGTATTCCATTGTAAAGCTACTGTGGTTTATGTTGTGGCATCACTAGAAAAGATGACTGTGTGTCCTATCGTGAGGAACATATAGATTCAGCACATCGATAACCGTGAGGATATGAGAGAGATTTTTTACACGGAAAATTATGTGTGCTATATATACTGAGATTCGTTCCAGAAGCACAGCCGTCAAGAGGAGACACTACCTGTACATCGATCTTTGTCAGACTGTAGCAGCAATCATAATATTTAATTGTAGTTATACTGGTAAACATCTTCCTGCCTTCCAATATGCTTGTGAGTCTTGTATGTATTTGATGATCCGTAGACAACTTTGCGAGTTTAACTGTCAATGCAATTTAGCGATCTGTGCAAAATAATTTTACTGCTGAAAGTCTCATCTGCAGATGAAAGAAAAGGTGAATGGTGCTTCGATACAGGTGGCATCAGTAATTTGGTGGGTAAATTCGATAAGAGCCAATCATAATGCTCGATTCACTCTCAAGACATCCTATGCGCTGGGATAAAGGAGTCTCTAAGCAGGAAGGGTAGCATGTGATAGGCGGGGTATCGCATTAGGACCGCTGGGAAGAGTGCATTAGATGTTATTCTGCGCTATTTTCGTGAAAAGGTTCTGTTAGGGCAAGAATTTCTTTGCACAAGCTGAGACATCATGAAAACTCCTACGAAAGCACACCTAAAGTATTTCTGGGACACTGTCCAATTTACTAAAGTTCGATTTAGTTATTATTTTAGATAGCCATGTTGCTTAAGTATAACACTGAGAACATTGCAAGAGGCACTTGCAATGGTGTGTAGCTATGTGCAGTGATGTGTCAGCCACACGTCACAGATGGTCCATTAGAGTCGCTAGGGAGAAAGCAGCTTGTGCTATTCTGGAACGGATTTCTGCAGCATCACTTGGCAATTAACTCTTCACCGGACAGGTAGGGGGAGTGTAGTGGAAAACACATGCAGGTGTGGCCCACCATGGAGCTTCCGTGCTCTGTAAATAAGTCTTCGCTCATGTCTTGTTGCGACATCAACGGCGCCTAGGTGATCACATATTACGAGAGGAATTTCTCAAGTACCAAGTATGAAAGGGATGTTGTGCAGCCTCATGTGTGCGGGTCACGAACAGGCATCTGTGCATCACTTTGCAGGGTGTATCGGTGAATCCTGACTGATGGGAGCGTGTGCAGTAGCCTCCTGTGCAGGCCAATGAACAGGGGGGCGGCGGGCAGTGTCTTCTTACATTGTTTGTGTGCATGTCTATAGGCTGTCCCATGCATTATTTGGACAGTTTACGAGTACTGAACGTGTCCACACATTACTGTGCTGCATTATTTAGGAGGAGTTTGCAGGTCTCTACTGAAATTATTTAAGATAGGAGTGCCTCAGCGATACAGATAGCCGTATCGTAGGTGCAACCATAATGGAGGGGATCTGTTGAGAGGCCAGACAAACGTGTGGTTCCTGAAGAGGGGCAGCAGCCTTTTCAGTAGCTGCAGGGGTAACAGTCTGGATGATTGACTGATCTGGCCTTGTAACACTAACCAAAACGGCCTTGCTGTGCTGGTACTGTGACCGGCTGAAAGCAAGGGGAAACTACATCCGTAATTTTTCCTGAGGGCATGCAGCTTTACTGTATGGTTAAATGATGATGGCGTCCTCGTGGGTAAAATATTCCGGAGGTAAAATAGTCCCCCATTCGGATCTCCGGGTGGGGACTACTCAGGAGGCCGTCATTATCAGGAGAAAGGTGGGAATTTAAGGAGATGGGACCTGGATAAACTGACAGAACCAGAGGTTGTAGAAAGTTTCAGGGAGAGCATAAGGGAACAATTGACAGGAATGGGGGAAAGAAATACAGTAGAAGAAGAATGAGTAGCTTTGAGGGATGAAGTAGTGAAGGCAGCAGAGGATCTAGTAGGTAAAAAGACGAGGGCTTGTAGAAATCCTTGGGTAACAGAAGAAATATTGAATTTAATCGATGAAAGGAGAAAATATAAAAATGCAGTAAATGAAGCAGGCAAAAAGGATTACAAACGTCTCAAAAATGAGATCGACAGGAAGTGCAAAATGGCTAAGCAGGGATGACTAGAGGACAAATGTAAGGATGTAGAGGTTTATCTCACTAGGGGTAAGATAGTTACTGCCTACAGGAAAATTAAAGAGACCTTTGGAGAAAAGAGAACCACTTGTATGAATATCAAGAGCTCAGATGGAAACCCAGTTCTAGGCAAAGAAGGGAAAGCAGAAAGGTGGAAGGAGTATACAGAGGGTCTATACAAGGGCGATGTACTTGAAGACATTATTATGGAAATGGAAGAGGACGTAGAGCAAGATGAAATGGGAGATACGATACTGCGTGAAGAGTTTGACAGTGCACTGAAAGACCTGAGTCGAAACGAGGCCCCGGGAGTAAGCAACATTCCATTAGAACTATTGACAGCTTTGGGAGAGTCAGTCCTGACAAAACTCTACCATCTGGTGAGCAAGATGTATGAGACAGGCGAAATACCATCAGACTTCAAGAAGAAAATAATAATTCCAATCCCAAAGAAAGCAGGTGCTGAAAGATGTGAAAATTACCGAACTATCAGTTTTATAAGTCACAGATGCAAAATACTAACGCGAATTCTATACAGGCGAATGGAAAAACTGGTAGAAGCCGACCTCAGGGAAGATCAGTTTGGATTCCGTAGAAATATTGGAACACGTGAGGCAATACTGACTCTACGACTTATCTTAGAAGCTAGATTAAGGAAAGGCAAACCTACATTTCTAGCATTTGTAGACTTAGAGAAAACTTTTGACAATATTGACTGGAATACTCTCTTCCAAATTCTAAAGGTGGCAGGGGTTAAATACAGGGAGCGAAAGGCTATTTACAATTTGTACAGAAACCAGATGGCAAGAGTTGAGGGGCATGAAAGGGAAGCAGTGGTTGGGAAGGGAATGAGACAGGGTGGTAGCCTATCCCCGATGTTATTCAATATGTATATTGATTAAGCAGTGAAGGAAACAAAAGAAAAATTCGGAGTAGGTTTTAAATTCCATGGAGAAGAAATAAAAACTTTATGGTTCACCGATGACATTGTAATTCTGTCAGAGACAGCAAAGAACTTACAAGAGCAGTTGAACAGAATGGATAGTGTCTTGGTAGGAGAAGATCAGATGAACATCAACAAAAGCAAAACGAGGATAATGGAATGTAGTCGAATTAAGTCGGGTGACGCTGAGGGAATTAGATTAGGAAATGAACACTTAAAGTAGTAAAGTAGTTTTGCTATTTGTGGAGCTAAAATGATGGTCGAAGTAGAGAGGATATAAAATGTAGACTGGCAATGGCAAGGAAAGCGTTTCTGTAGAAAAGAAATTTGTTAACATCGAGTATAGATTTAAGTGTCAGGAAGTCGTTTCTTAAAGTATTTGTATGGAGCGTAGCCATGTATGAAAGTGAAACATGGACGATAACTAGTTTGGACAAGAAGAGACTAGAAGCTTTCGAAATGTGATGCTACAGAATAATGCTGAAGATTAGATGGATAGATCAAATAACTAATGAGGAGGTATTGAATAGGATTGGGGAGAAGAGAAGTTTGTGGCACAACTTGTCTAGAAGAAGGGATCGATTGGTAGGACATGTTCTGGGGCATCAACGGATCACCAATTTAGTATTGGATGGCAGCGTGGCGGGTAAAAATAGTAGAGGGAGACCAAGAGATGAATACACTAAACAGATTCAGAAGGATGTAGGTTGCAGTAGGTACTGGGAAATGAAGAAGCTTGCACAGGATAGAGTAGCATGGAGAGCTGCGTGAAACCAATCTCAGGACTGAAGAACACAACAACAACAACAAGATAGGAGTGGTTTGCGTGTCTGCAGTGTTATTTAGGAGTAGTTAACAGGTGTGTGGGTTGTGTGGCATGACCCCAAGTATGTGTTTTGTATCAGTGTGATAAATATACTCCATCCCTAAATAAATTCGTCCAAAATAAATAAAGTATACTCCTTCCTTACTCTCTCCAGCAGCCCAGTGCAGGCTGAGTCATTTTCGGGCCATTTTCCCCCTCCAGGCCAAGATCTTGGATTACATCACAGGAGGCACGACAGCACCCTCTGGTGGCAGTACTCTGCACTAGTTCAGTTGGACTCTAGATCTTGTGGTGGAGACACTGTCTTGAAAATAAAGACTTATGTTCAGCACAGGCAGAGGCCTTGCCCCACACCAGACCATCATCTTGGATTACTTCACGTAATGGACGACAGCACGCTCTGGTGGTGGTACTGCATGCTAGACCTGGACATCATGGCAAACACACTGTTTCCCTCCATCTTGGACAACATTACTTGCGTCATCAGCTGACGTCATGTCCATCATCTTGGATGACAGTGCTCTCTGGTGACAGTACTGTGTACTAGGTCAGTTGGGTTATGGACACATGGTGAACACCTTGGATGGCAGTAGTTGTGTAAACAAAGACTAGTGCATGATTTCGACAGTTGACAATTTGCAAGCATGTCTGCAGAGTCTTTTAGTGGTTTGCATGTCTGTAGGCTGTGTGGCATGACCCTAAGCATGTCATTGCGTGTGTTTTGTATCAGTGTAATAAATATACCCCATCCCTAAATAAATTGTTCCAAAATAAATAAAGTACACTCATTTCTCTCTCCGTGGTCGAGTCCATTTCCCGCGAATCCCTAGGGGAAGGTGGGCTTCGGGTGACTTAGGTTAATGGAGATGAGCTTTCTCTCCCGTCATTTTCATAGGTTGGCAGAGAAACCCCTAATTGACCTATTCACAGCGAAAATTCAAACTCGGCGGCAGTTCAAAGGACGAGGTGGCGGTTGGATGACTTAGGGTACTGGGGGTAGCCCTATTGAACTATTTTCCTGCCGTTTTCTTACGTTAGTAGAGATGAATGTGGCGTGATGCATTATCCTGTTGGAATTTGAACTTCCTGCCATTTTTATGAGGAAGGGGAGGGGAGGTGGGTTAGGTTAGTGGAGGTTGCCCAATTGACCTATCTTCTCTCCAAAATCAGCCATTCTGTATGACCTCATGGCCGTCACCTTGGATGATGTCATGCACTGTTGCTAAGTCTACACGCCGCCATCTTGGATGACGTCATCGTCGCCAACTTGGATACGTCTGGCAACAATTCAGAGTGGCTCAGAAAAGGCTTTGCCCCAATACATTCCATACTATTTGTGATTACCATCTGCAAAATTTGTTGCAAATACAGTAGCGAAGAACTGGTACAATAAAAGGTCATGTCTGGTGCCATAGTTTTATTGTATGAGATAGTATAGTAAGCTATGAGCTTTTTCCCTTTCACTATTTTAATGAATGGGGCAGGGAGGGTGGGGCGGGATGGCGGTATGACAGAACATAAGTCTCATAAATGTTTGAAAGTACATGTAAAGTGCGTTTCAGGCACTATGTGCTCTCATTGTCAAATACTGGATGAATATAATCTGACTGTTTGCACATTGTGAGCTATGATACCTTTTAAACCCCCATCCCATTGAGAGATAAGTGGTTCTTACTGACCCATCGGTTTTTCTGACATTAAGTAATATAAACATCAAAAAAAGTTTTTTATCATCTCGGTTCCGAGAGTTCCAGAACCTGTACAGGAAATTGGAATAGAGATGAACATAAATATCATTTCCCCCCGTTTTATTGCTCATGAAAGCCATACATTGCATGTTGTACCACCATACAGCGAGACCTTCAGAGGTGGTGTTCCAGATTGCTGTACACACTGGTACCTCTAATAACCAGTGAAAATCCTCTTGCATTGACGCATGCTTGTATTTGTTGTGGCATATGATCCACAAGTGCATCAGGACACTGTCGATTCAGATTGTCCCACTCATCAATGGCGATTTGGCGTAGATCCCTCAGAGTGGTTGGTGGGTCACATCGTCCATAAACAGCCCTTTTGAACCCATCCCAGGCTTGTTTGATAGGTTTCATGTCTGGCCACTCTATTCGAGCGATGTTGTTATCCTGAAGGAAGTCATTCAAAAGATGTGCACGATGGGGGCGCGAATTTTCGTCCATGAATACGAATGCGTCCCCAATATGCTTGTCTCCGACGATTATCTGGTTGAAGGCAGATACGACACTCATCGCTGAAGAGTATGTGATGCCAATCCTGAGCGTTGCATGCAGCATGATGTTGGGCTCATCTGTATCGCACTTCATGATGTTGAGGTTGCAGAGATCGATCTCACCATGGACGTCGGAGTGAAGCTGCTCATCATGTGCATAGTTTGAGTCATAACACGACGTCCTGCATTTGCACAAAAAGAATTATTCAATATGGTGGCGTTGCTGTCAGGGTTCCTCCGAGCCATAATCCATAGGTAGCGGTCATCCACTGCAGTAGTAGCCCTTGGGCAGCCTGAGCGAGGCATGTCATCTACAGCTCCTGTCTCTTTGTATCTCCTTCATGTCTGAACAACATCGCTTTGGTTCACTCCGAGACACCTGGACACTTCCCTTGTTGAGAGCCCTTCCCAGCACAAAGTGACAATGTGGGCGCGATCGAACCGCAGTACTGACCATCTAGGCATGGTTGAACTGCAGACAACATGAGCCGTGTACCTCCTTCTTTGTGGAATCACTGCAACTGATCGGCTGTCGGACCGGCTGTCGGACCCCCTCCATCTAATAGGCGCTAGTCATCCATGGTTGTTTAAATCATTGGGCGGTTAGTGATATCTATGAACAGACAAAGGGACTGTGTCTGTGATACAATGTATGTATATGTATCAAGTTAGGTTGAAGTCAATCAAGTGGCTTAGGAACAGATGTGGAACATACATAGATACATTCACTTTCCTAATATGTGCAGGCATTATGCAACTTGTATAATTAGATTCTCTATGATCAAAGGTATGACCTTATTGTACAACTGTGTACTGAGAAAGACAAAATCCTAGATCTCCAGGTACAAGTGCTTACTTGATGTAAGTGGTTCACTGGTTTTCACCACCTTTCTCTAATGATAATACGTAAGTGGCTACAAACAACTGAAACAAAGAGCTATGTAAATGGCCATGAGACCTACACCATAGATTTTATCCATTTTGCTATTTCGTTGTACTCGGTCAAACTCTTAGTTGGTTAGCTTGATTGGAAAACAACGCATTTCTTATGGTCTCTGTTAATCTCCCAACTAGTTTCATTGAACGAATTCTATTCTGGTCTGTTGTTGCCTCTACAACACAACGCTTGGCTGACAATGTAGGGCACTACATGCCTGCACCAAATCACTACACTTCGCACTGAAAATCAGAGCTGCCACAAGGCACCATCTTTCCCCAGTGTACTGCTGGATGCAAAGTAGTGGTCTTTTCTGCATGGGGCTCCACGACTATTACCTATAAATCTTCGAGTTGAGTGTAACTGAAGAGATCTGTTCAGCGTTCAAACTTCTTATTGATTCAGATGCCTCTCCTGCTAGCCTCATTGTCCCCCTTGTTATTGGTTCCTGGTATGACCTATCATCCATATTATTTACGTTATAGTCTTCTGAAATTTTCCCGCTAACATCATGCAAAAATCCTCTTCCAGAGCCAGTCTGCATGAGTAACTGTATGAGTGGTCAAACTGTTGCCAAGATCCAAACTTGGAGGCTACTCCATTTTATTTGTTAGCAAAAGAGATGTGTATTGGTTGTGGACAGACTAGAAGCCCATCTCATGCAAACCCAGCTGACACCTGCACAACTCGTCTCTGTACGAAGAATAATATTACACTGCTAATGTCTACAGCATCTTTCTTAAATTTGCATAAAATTCCTACAGTGGTTTGTCACACTGTGAATCCTTTTGTGTTGAAGTGGCAGGTTGTTTATTATCATTAATATGAATGTTATACGCCAACACAAACTGTGGACCTGGCCAGTATGCCAGCACTGTTGTGGTTATGTATGAGAACAAGGAGGGAGAAGTGGAGGATACAATAAAAAACACTGTACACCTCCGTATTCTTATGAGTGGACTATTGTGACACATTAGATGATTATGTGACAAATATCCTGCATTGCATACCACTGGCCAGCACTCCTGTTTGACAACACCGCACGTGTTATGTGTGTGAATCTACGTTTTGTCCGAATATATGCCTAAATTTCAAGTACAATGCACTTTTTGAAACCGTGTCATTTTGTTTGCAGACATGGCGACTCTTTATTCTGGTTCCACGTTAGATAGAATACTTGGTCTGAGTTTCTGTTCTATCTCTGTAATCGAGTTCTTTGTGAGTGGGACACACATTATATTGTCTGTCTGTTGGCAGGTGCTGGTGGTGCTGGGGGGTGAGGGTCGGTGGGTTGCGACGCGCGGTGGCTGTGTGCCTATTGAGGCACTGGAGGCTGGTGCTGCCGGCAGCGAGCCGCTCTTTGTGGGCAGGGCCTGCTTCGATGGCTTGCTGGTGCCTGGCAAGGTGAGTGAACAAGCTTCTGAGCTCTAACATGCCTGTCTCTTGGAGGGCCGACTACCTCGTTCCTAGTATGGAAAACTTTCAGTCTCATAAAATTATGTAATGTGTACATCCAAGAAAGCCCTCTATCAGTGGTCTCATGCAATACAGCTGAATAAAGTCGTCTCAAGCAAGTGGTTATACATCCTTGCTCTTTCATTTGGATGCTTGTCAGCTGTTGTCAAGTGCTGACTGACTGCCATGTGGTTTCTGACCTTGTGTAGCCCAAGTACTTGGTGTGACATCAACAATTTTTGTGCGTCGCTGTATAGGCAACGTTCAACACTCCTGCGATGGAGAGGGCAGCAACTGTCAGCACACCACAGCGCCTGAGGAGAATTCAGCTCAAAGCTCGTGGACTCGTAATCACTTGAGTGGGCTCAAAGCCAGAGTATTTTATCTACTTTCTGTCATTATTGGTAACTCCTCTTCCTGTTTAGCTCATGAACCTGTATCTTTGCACAATGAACAAATGGGTGAATGACTGAGTAGGTTGTACCTTGCCTGAAAGCAGACAGACTTTTACAGGTCTGACAGTTGTTGTCTAGTTGATCATGCATTAGTGTGTTCATTATGTAACTCAGTCTTATTGAAGACATGGCTTCACCAATTTCGCAGAGTGTAAACGTGATTGGAAGAGGAATGGATGAAATTATTGTCAGGTATCTTTGAGTTTCTGGATAGATCCTTGTGAGTTTCTGTTCAGGTAGCGCTCACTTTCTTACTTTATTCTACTGAGGATCTGATGAGGCTATCATAGGATTTTAGTCACGTTGAGGTTCTGTGACCCCTTTTATCCCATATGTCCAAGTGTTTCTTTGCAACAAACCAGATATTTAATGTTTCCATGTTGATTCTTACTTTATTTTTAAGCTTTTTTGTTCTTCAAAAATAATAATAAATATTATTATGTTAAGCTCGAAATCGTAAATAATGGTACCATGAAGAACTGTGAATGTTACATAAGATGTGTTTTATGAGCTGTTTTAGCTAACTATGAAATGAGTCACCTAAGTAGATAGCCATAATAATCACTACAAATAAGTCAACACAGTTAAATGATACTGCATGTCCTTGGCGTTTCGTAACTGGTGACAAGTTATGGGTTTAAAATTGAATATTGCCCTGAGAAAGATGGGTCCTTGCAAATCCACCTTATTATTAATCCACAAAACTGTTACTTGTTCATCTTTCCTAATTTTGTAAAAATTTGGAGTTTTTCATAATATGAGCAGTTTTCAAAAGGAATAAATCTTGTTTATCATATTACTTGTACAGTGGGTGAATTAATGCCACTCTCCATTCAACTGGGATAGTTTTATTTTACAGACTTCTTTGTAAATTAATATTAGACCTTTTATGATTTTTTGTTGGGATAATTTCAAATATTAAGCAGTCACTTGATTTCACTGGTAGTAATGATATGAAGTTGGTAGTTTCACTCCACTTTCCAAGCAGCTAGTCAGCAGAAAAGTGAATGGTGAAAGACTGTCATGGTCAGTATGACAAGCAGTGGCACTGGTTTATAGGTTTTTGGATTTTCTTGGAACCATCCTTCTGACTGGTTTCATGCAGCCCACCAGGAATTTCTGTCTTGTGCCAACCTACTCATCTCATAGTAGCACTTGCATCCTATGTCCCCAATCATTTGTTGGATGTGTTCCAATCTCTATCTTCCTCTTCAGTTTTTATGCTCTACATCTTATTCTTTCCATGTAGTCTTTCCACCTATGCTCTATCTCCTTAGCATTAGCAGTGGAATTTATGATCGTTCTTAATGTTGCCATCCATGCATTTAATTTCACTGAAGGTTGTTTTGACTTTTCAGTATGAATGTAGTCATTCCAATGATATAGTCCTTTTTGTAATGGTTCAAACGGTACTGAGCACTATGGGACTTAACATTTGAGGTCATCAGTCCCCTAGAACTTAGAACTACTTAAACCCAACCAAGCTAAGGACATCACACACATCCGTGCCCGAGGCAGGATTCGAACCTGTGACCATAGCAGATGTGCGGTTCCAGACTGAGGAGCCTAGAACCGCTCAGCCGCAATGGCTGACTCTTTTCCATTTCACCTTGGCTTATCTACACTTCCTATTTATTTAATTCCTAAGTAATTTATAATCCAATATACCTGTATTTGTGAACTTTTTTTACTTCCATCTTTCATCTAACATTTAAAGTATATCTTTGTTTATCCAAGGTTTCTTCACAGTTATATTTGTCTTTCCAAGATCTGTGATTGCTCATTTTAGAGATGTCCACTACTCTTTACTGAAGTGTCTACTGTGATATTCCTTATCACAGTATCCATCTATCTCATTATTCCTTGGTACTTCAGTATCCCACTTCCTTACACACAGATCCTTCCATATGATTCTCTTGAAAATTAGTCTACTTTTCATCTTTACTAAACTATGATTAGAGTATACTTAGAATCCAATATTTGATTTCAGGATCTCTGTCTGACCTTGATGTAATTCAACTGCAAGTTTCCCATTTGTCCGTAACTTTTCCATGTATAGGCCCACCTCTTAACCTTGTGATTCTTGAACAGAGTATTCATAATTACTAACTGAAATTTATTGCAGAACTCAATTAGTCTTGTTCCTCTCTCATTTTTTCAACCAATCCTATGTTCTCCCATAAGCCTTTATTGTACATCTTCCCCTAAAAGCACATTTTAATCCCTATAACCTAATAGTTTGTGTACTGGACTATCCATTCAATATATTCATATATTTTCACTATTGCTTTATCATCTGTTGGCATGTACACCTGAACGTTGTTGGTGATGGTTTTCAATTCTGATGAGAACAACCTGTCACTGCATTGTTCGCAGTAACTCATTCTGTGCCCTGCTTTCGTATTTCGTTTCTCAGTTTTTCTAGCTTCCCTCCCACACTCAAACATCTGATATTCCATGCTCCAACATATAGACTGTTATCCTCTCATCAAGTATTCCATCTGCAGTCTGCTCCCAGTTATCCAATTGGGGTACTAATCCAGAATCTTTTGCTGGTGGAGAGGTCATCATGACACATTTTCAGTTACAGGCCACATGTCCTGTGGATACACATTATGGTGTCTTTAATGTAGTGGTTTCCTTCCATTGCCTTCTTCATCATCATGCTGTTAAGTATACACTTTTTAGGGTCAGTTTCCCATGCTTAGGGCAAGAGTGCCCTGAACCTCTGTTTACTGCTGCACACTTTTTGACAAGACCGTTGGCAGAACAAGGGTAGCTTCTAATGCTTTTATTGAAATTTTTAGCAGTGGCTAGGTTTGAACCCAGGATGTTTTGGTTAATATTCAAAGACGCTACTCCTAGACCACAAGTTATGTTGCTTGTGAAATATATGTGGTCTTCCCTTACAACTTAGGATGACTACTAAACATTAAGTCAGCCAGTGCAGAATAGTGTCTACTGAGGTTTTAAAGTAACTACAACAAAAAGTCATGAAGGATGTATGATTCTGGAAAGCAGAAAGATAAACCTAAAATCTGTAAGCCACATATTTCATGAAGAATACATGACGGTGTTGCAGGAAGTGCATTGTTCACGTTGTTTTGCAGGTACACCCAAGCCACGGTGTGTGCTACATCTCATATGGTGGGGCAGAGATTGCTTGCCCGGAGTACGAGGTTCTCGTCATACACATATAGACAGTGCCTCCTTGTATCAGACTGCTACATCTGAGGAGCATCTCAACCTCTCCTCACTCATTACTTCCTTCCATTTTAAGGAAACAAGTGTCACTGTCGATCTCTGAAAATGTCCTGTGATATATAATTTTATGTCTTATTTAATACCAGATGGAGCTTATATCCATCTGCAATGCCAAACAATGCAAGTCATAATTTTAGTACACTTTTTCAATTTTTATATTTTCTTACTGATTCCAAGCAGCTCAGTGAATCCTATTGATCACTGAGACAAGTGTTTTGAGTGAAATGTATATTAATGTGTTGCACATTACTGCTTGTTATAGGTAATAAAGTTCTTTTACAACTTCAGTTCATCCATTGCTTTACTCACATTCTTCCAATAATGACATAATTTCTCTTATAAATAATGACACATGAATATTTGAATAACATAAGATAAAAGTCTTAGTGTAGGATAAAATGTTCCACTTGGAGGTGAGTGCAACAATATGAGTAGCAGCTATATACATTCAATGTTCATCCTTGTTAGCAAGTTTGTTGAAGCTTTTTGTAATATATATTTGTTTTGGCAACCATGGTCACTCAGTTCTATGATAACAAGAAAAAAGAAAATTGTGAATGTAATAATGGATCTAATCACATTATAACGTCCATATGTACAAAAATATAAACCTAGTATATGGAAACCAATACAGTGCTAACACATCAAAATCAAATGAACCCTATTTTATTATATATATTTCATTGTAAGTGTTTACAATTGTGCCTTAACTCTGTATTTAACGGTTCTCTTTTTTGGAAAACTACCGCATATAGCAATATTTTTCTATAACAGATTGTTTAAATTGTACAGAAATTTATTTTCACATCTGAATTTAAGTCCCTAGTTCTGTATTTAAAGAATATGGCATGTGAGTTCTGCACTAATGTGATAAATTTCCATTTCTCTATCTTTGTTATCTAGTCATCTTCTCGTTTGGTCTCAGTAATTTTCCCTGTCATTACTGAGACATTTACTGTACTTGTAACTAGAAGACTGTATATAATTAACTAAAAGGAAAAGAAATAACATTCCATCCTGCAAATGTCCTGCTTAATCTTGGTCCTCTATATTTAATTATATTTTTGGTTTTCGTAAAATATCTCTGTACGTGTTCGTTTTGATTTTAACTCTGTTAAATGTTATATGTTCTGTCTTTCTCAAAGTGAAACTTTTGCATGGTTATTAGTGTGATGCTACAGAAAAATAATATTCCTGAAATAATACATAACACATAATGCATCCATTGTGGTATATATATATATATATATATATATATATATATATATATATATATATATATATATATATATCCTTTCATAAATTAAATATTTTGCTACTAATTGTTGCAGGATCATCATTGTATTTCTATTTTTGTTTACACAGATTAAGATGAAATTGGTGAAACGATATAAGCTGAAATAAAATTGTTATCTAGATTAAACATTGGTATGAAACACTGATGTGACAACATCCGTAATTAATTGGTACATTGAGTTAAATTATTTTGAAACATGCTATGCTGCTTCTTGCAATTATCGACCTGCATGATGACGCCATGATACATGCACACATTCAAACATGTACAGGTTTTATGTGGTGGCACACTGTTAAATCGTGGTTAGCTTATTGGCTGACCAAGGTCATGTGTATGGTAGATTGGAAGCATTGCTTCAGTAGTGGGCAATGGTGGCAAGAGTGACATGTGAGAGATCACCAGCAATG
Source organism: Schistocerca piceifrons (assembly GCF_021461385.2). Classification (NCBI taxonomy): domain Eukaryota; kingdom Metazoa; phylum Arthropoda; class Insecta; order Orthoptera; family Acrididae; genus Schistocerca; species Schistocerca piceifrons. The sequence goes on from NC_060141.1 coordinate 825,720,582, forward strand.
GAGGTGGATGACAACCCAGTCGTAGGGGCTGTGATCACTGCCCTCTGTACAAGGTTGTGAGAGAGCAGAAGGCTGAAGCTGGATGTGGGACTCCAGAAAGTAGGTGCACCAGAGGAACCTAAATCCCGCAGAGTACCTGCAACCTGGAGATGCACACCAGTCTGTCTGCCTCAACATGGTACAAGCTGGGATAAATAAATGATTTTATCTCAATGTATCTTTTTATTTATTAAGAAACTTATAATACTTTTAGTCACCACTGCTTAGCAGGTAGGCTGGATTATGCAAATGTAAAATTATTTAGGAATCAAGTACCATACTCAGTAAACATTACTTCAGATTTGTTCCAGGTCCACAGTAATTTTATCCAGGGATATGCAGTTAAACTGGTCACTGATTGAGAATTTCGCTGCCACTGGTGATGCATTTCCTAGTACTGGTGATATGATTTCGTTTATGTAATTTTAAGGAAATGTTTGCTACATCAATGGAAAACATAGTGACAACAATTGCAGATGTGTACAAATACCCTACTGTCCTTTTCTATGCACTTGTACAGCATCTGTAAAATAAACCTGGAAATATTTGAAATGACACAAAGCCTAAATTTAATTGTCACATAGGTAGTTTGATTTGCAGATGTCTTGAATTAATAATGTTGTAATTTGTTATGAAAATTTCTGTTCTGTAGAAACTTCTGGTTTCCAATACCTTCGCTTTTAATGTGCAACTGGCTTTCTTCTATATGTGTGCCAGGCAACTGACAGAGAAGAAAAAGTGCTTTACTTTTTGATCAGATAGCATTCTGAACTTATCAATAGCACATTTAGCTTTGGTCCTATTTGCAGGATCCCTACACAGCTGCTAATTCAGTGCTGTATATCTTGATGCTTAGCTGACTATTCAAGCTGTCACACAAATGTAATTGCAGAATAAATGTTCACAGCAGAGGAAGTTAAGCACCTACATGCTGTTACATGCAGTTTTACACAGTCGGCAGTCCCTATGGCAACAATGACTTCTTGATCTGCACTACCTTACATACATAACTAAGAACAGAACAATGTCAGCTTTTGGCTTATTATTGCGTAATATTTGTTGGTACCTGTACTGTTCTAGTATGTCAGTGTGTGGGAGGCAGGGTGACACCTTCCATGTCGTGTGTGCTACCCGTGATGTGCAGAAGAAAGTGTATTCACCACTCAGATCCACAGAGAAGTGGTGCTGGCCTCGAAATGAAGAAAAAGAAGTGGCTGCCTGCACTGAGCACATGTACTTAATGGGATTGTTTTCCAAATAATCTATGACAGTGCTTGATTTGGTTTGTTTTGGAGTTTTGCAATAGCAAAATGATATTAATTACTAGAGAGACTGTTAACGACAGTAGGTTGCACAGAGGCTTCCCTCCCTTATACTGCTGTTACGTCGGCTCTCCATCAGGAGTTTTTGGCAGCTTTTCACAGTGATGAGGTATCTGACATTGCAGTTCACTATCCTTCCCACAAATCGCCTGGTTTGGATGGTTTTCCCAAAGAATTTTATGTTCGGTTTTGGCCTCTAACAAGAGATACAACAGCTATGATGAATGAAGTGTTGCAAGGAGTACACATACCAGCCTCCTTTAGGGTCAGAAAAATTATTTTCATTCTGTGGATCAGATCTAACCAGTAACGTTACTCAATTTTGGCTATAAAATCGTAGTCCAGGTGATAAATAGTTATTTATCAGTTTTGCTTGCTGGCATCATTGCACATTATCAGAGCTCTCTCCCGGGATGTTTTCTCCTGACTACCATAGCTGAATGTCGTGATCTGATCTCGATTGTTTCCACTGTTCGTGCGTCAGGAGCTTCATGCATTGGACCAAGTTAACCTTGATTTCTGTTGTATGTTGATGGCTCTTGGTTTTAAGGACGCTGCATGGTGGATGTTCACCTGTGTAGTTACTGGTATTCGGGCATCTATTGAAGTGAATGGTTGTCTTACTGCCCCCATAGACGTGTATCAAGGTGTCCTGCAGGGAAGTCCCCTATCTATGAAGTTATACATGCTATTTTGGGATTCCTTAATGTAGAACCTAGTACTACTGTAGAACTGGGAGGAGGTCTTATCGTCTGCACATTTGCCGATGATGCTATGGTACTTCGTTGTAGTTCACACTCATGCCCCTATGGTGCTCACAGCTCTTTCGTGAGTTCAGCTGTGGTGCACACAGGGCCCTGAGCATTGCAGCGCATTCTTTCTTCATGGGCTGCTTTTCCTTCACCATGCCCCTACCTCGCCATCCTTGTTCCTTCCCCGCTGCCCCCACCTTCTCCTCTCTCAGTGTTTTTATTATGTCGACCTGGCTATCCACCTGGTTTCCTGTATTCCCTGCGGGTTTGTTCTTCTTGCCCATCTCTTTCATTCTTTATTGCCATTGGTCCCCCCTTATAGTTCTAACCTTCACTTCCAAATTTTCTGTCTTTAGTGTGAGCCATTTGGGCAAGAACGCTCTCCCTAGCATCTATGGCAGGGATTCCTTTCGCTTCCCTGCCATAGCCCCCCTCCATCCCACTAGCTCACCAGCACATGGAGCCAGCCATGTGGTGTGGCTGTTATGTACCATCTGGCTGAGCCCCCTGACAAGATGATCACACTACTTATAACTGAGCTGGTGCCTCCCCGTGCATGCCAAGGAGTGGTTGCTTGTCCTCCTGGAGCGTTGGAACTCCTGTCAATGGCTGCCATGCCAGAGGGCCTTTGCTGTGGCTGGGTGGTTCCCATGGGGAGAGCCCCTGATTGGAGTGGGTGGTATCAAAGTGGATGCTTGGTGCATGAAGTGTATCAAGGTGCAAAAATCTGGTTGTTCTCAAACATGCATCTCTTTGAGTGGTAATGGATCATTGAATGCTGCTTTGTATGACCCACCAGCCTTCCGTTCCTTGGCTACACCCTGGAAGAAGGGGCATCCTCACCATCTTAGGATGAAACACTTTGTCTGACGCCTGGTCTGTACTAGGACTGACAGAGAGACATTCACCGCCACAAAGCCATTGTTTCTTACAGATAATGTCGGGGACAAGTATGGTTGAGTATCTCAATAAGATGTAGCCAGGCTTTCCATTGATCAAAGCTTCTTCTGTCCCCCCCACCCCCTCTCACAATTCTGCAGCTCTTCGTATTTTTAATTGTCTGGGTGGTGTCCCAGTTTCTATTACCCCTCATGAGTCTCTGAATATGGTCCAGGGATTGATTTTTCATAGTGACCTCATCTTTCAGACATGAGGAACTCCAGGCTAGTCTGGAGTGATGCGGCTTTCATTTTGTCCAATGTGTGTAGAAGGGTTGTCGAGAGAACTGCACTGATACAGTGCCTTTCTCGCTTTTGAGGAAGATACCCTCCCAGAGAAGGTCATGGTTAAAGTGTAACCGATGTAATGTGAAGGTGTAGGTACGCCTCACATGAGGTGCTTTCAGCACTTGCATTTTGGACATATGTCTTACTGCTGTACGGTGGACCCTGTGTGTGGTGGCTGTGGACACCCACTCCATGAGGGTAGCTCCTACGTTCTGCCACCTTTGTTTGTAAGTTGTCATGACCTCCACACTCTACACTCGCCAGATTGCCCAGCTTACAAGAAAGAAAATAAGATACAAGAGTGTACGTACTTGACACTTAGGCTCATTAAAAATATGACTGTCTCCAGCCTGTGTCAATATCTTCCACTTTCGCCCCTGTTACGTCCTTTCCCCCTCCTACCTGTTCGTTACCCCAGTCCTGTGCCCCTCTCCACTCTCCCCTAACCTGCAGTTTCCATGCCCTCCTCTCCATGTGTTGCTTCAGCTCTCTGGCCAATAGAGTGACCCCTTCTTCAGTGCCTGCTGGTGATGGGGTTCCCTCTCAGGACCCCACTCTCTGGTATCTCTCAAGTCAGAGGCCTGCTACCACAACTCGACCATGTGTTGCACAGTCTGTACACTCTAAGTTGGCCCACTCTCTTTCAGTTCCAGATCTTGCAGAAGCCTGCTCTCCCTCTGTGCCTACCCTCCTCAATGTCTGAAAGGGAGGAAGAAGAAGATGAAAAAGAAAAGTAAGTCTCAGGGGAAGTCCTCTTCCCAGTGACCCTGGCAGTACCTCCCCCCTCGAGATCCTTATTTATGGATGTCAGCCCATCCTTGTCAGTGATGATCACTGACCCAGTGACATTACCTCCCCTTGGCTTCTTTATCTCTAACCTTGAATCTTGCTATGTGATAATCTAGTCGACTTGCAGCAGATACTGCTGTCACTTACTGGAAATACAAAAACTTGCTAACTCTTATTCTGGATTCTGTCTAGCTCTTCAAGAAACGCACTTCTGTGATGACCACTCTCCAATGTTTCATGGTTATCAGGTGTTCTGTCAGAACTGTGCCAGCCCTGAGATAACATCTGCAGGGCTCTGCACTTTGCTTTGCACCAACGTCATTAGTGACTGGTTCCCCCTTTGTACCAAACTGGAAGCAATAACGGTACGAGTGCGACCGATGCAGCATTAACTGTTTACAATGTCTACCTCCCTCCAGGTAGGCCATTTCCTTATGTTATATACCTCAATACAATAACTCCTCCTTGGGGACTTCAATGAAGACCACCCTCTGAGGGAGTGTCGCTTCAATAAGTATGGTCTTCTAGTTGACCAACTTATTATGGACTTCATTTTGTGTCTCTTCAGTAACGGTTCTTCTACATGCTTCAGTGTTGTTCACGGCACTTTTCTGACATCGATCTCACGATCTCCTTCCCTGCTCTTGGGGCTTCCCTACTCTGATCACCCCATGATGATCTTTCTTACAGTGAGCACTTTTCGGTGATTCTATTGTTCCCCTGCCGCCGCCAGGCAGACAAGCCCTCAAGTTAGGCATTCCACGGAGATAATTGGTCTTTATATACATCTGCTGTGCACACTCTCTCTCAGAGTACATCGATGCAGTCGTCCAAGACTTCCCTGACACTATTCTTCATGCTGCTGGCACTGCTACTCCCCTCGTCGTCGACCAGTGCTGTGGTGGACCAATGTCATATGAGTCGCCAATCAGGGCAGCCATCAGGTGCTGCAACAGTTTAAACGACACCCTCACGGACTAACCTTATCACTTTTAAGCGTCACTGTGCTAAAGCTCACTCTCTAACTAAATAGAGTAAAAAGGAATCCTTGGATCTACGCCTCTTCATCCCAGGGCTGGTCCAAGCTCCGTAGCCTTCTGGCCCATCAGTGACAATTAGGTGTCCAGGGTCTTGCCCTACTGGGCGCTCTATGTACTGATCCACAGGTCCTTGCAGAACACCCTGTGGCACACTTTGTGAAGGCATTGGCGTCGTCTTCCTATTCTGTAACCTCTGGCAGAAACAACGAGCTGAAGAATCCCCTCTATTTCAATCCCCGCCAATCTGATGCCTATAACGGATCGTTCACTGAGTAACAAGTCTTGCAGGGTCTCACGTCTTCACATTACTCGGCTCCAGGCCTAGATTCCATCCACAACTACATGATACAACACTTGGACGTTACCCAGACGCAACATCTACTCAGGGTCTTGAAGCACATTTGTCTCAAGGGTGTCTTCACCCTGCAATGGCGAAACAGTGTAGTTGGCCCAGGGAGAAGCAAACTTCCCTCGACAGCTACCAACTGGTTAGCCTGACCAACTTCTTTTGTAAACTGCTCAAGAGGATGGTTAGTTCTGATTTTGTTGGGTACTTGAATCTCGGGGCCTTTTGTCCCTGTTTAAGTGGATCTTCCAGGAAGGACGATCTACAACTTATCATTTACTCAGATTGGAAACACCCATGTGACAAGCTTTCAGTAAACTCTGACACCTTGTTGCGGTCTTCTGCGTCCCACATAAGACATATGGCTTGGCGCCGTCATATTTTAGTAATACTCCATTACTGGGGCTTTCGCGGCCTTCTCTCAATTTTATCGGCGAGTTTTTATCCCACCAGCTCTTCCGGGTTAGAGTTGGCACTACACTCACCTCTGAAACCGGTATTACTTCGGCGTATCATAAAACGCCTAAAGGACTGAGCGAAAGGACTAGACCTGAGGGCAGGCGAGCATTCATCTTTTATTGTTCACGATATTTATTAAAGTCAGTCAACAGAAATAACAATTTCCATAAACTTCTAGGGAGAGAAGATTTGTACATGGATCCCATCAGTTGGCTTTCAATACCAAACCAAGTGTAACCACTTTTCAAATGAGAAAGATAATAATTACTATTAAAAACAGCCTTGATCACGATTTATTTAACAAGGTTAAAGACTGTTTTTAATAGTAATTATTTGTAAGACATTGATCACTGCTGTTCCCGTAATGCATTCAAAAAGAAAGATAATACCTTTTCATAAAAAAAGGGCTACAGTAAGTTCCCTTACAGTTTTAAAAATACATTCGTTTGGAAAAAAAATGGCAACTTTACACATGAACTGTGAATATCTGTATTTTGTATTAGCAAATAGTGAAGAAATAACATTTATAATAATAAACTCTCACTCAGAGAACATTTATACATGCAGTCTATCAGTTACTAACGAATGTATAACAACTTTCCAAATGTTGGCAAATGTCTTTGAGCACTATGGGACTTACCAGCTGAGGTCATCAGTCTCCTAGAACTTAGAACTACTTAAACCTAACTAACCTAAGGACATCACACATATCCATGCCTGAGGCAGGATTCGAACCTGCGACCGTAGCGGTCGCGCGGTTCCAGACTGAAGCGCCTAGAACCGCTCGGCCACACCGGCCGGGCTTTTCAAATGTGAAAGGTAATACCTTTCCATAGAAAATAGAAAACACTGCACGCCTAACGGGGTATACTTACAGACAGTTTCAAAACCTTGCCCAAATATATTCATTTAAGAGAAAGAGTAACCTTACATATGGACTCCCAACTGGACAAGCAATAATCTACCTGGTGATCAAAAAGTCAGTATAAATTTGAAAACTTAATAAACCACGGAATAATATAGATAGAGAGGTAAAAATTGACACACATGCTTGGAATGACATGGGGTTTAATTAAAAGTATTGCTAGACGCGTGAAGGTTCTCTTGCGTGCGTCGTTTGGTGATGATCGTGTGCTCAGCCGCCACTTTCGTCATTCTTGGCCTCCCAGGTCCGCAGACATCAGTCTGCGATGATTGGCTGTGGGGTTACCTGAAGTCGCAAGTTTATCGTGATCGACCGTCATCTCTAGGGATGCAGAAAGACAACATCCGACGTCAATGCCTCACCATAACTCCGGACATGCTTTACAGTGCTGTTCACAACATTATTCCTCGACTACAGCAATTGTTGAGGAATGATGGTGGACATATTGAGCATTTTCTGTAAAGAACATCATCTTTGCTTGGCCTTACTTTGTTATGCTTATTATTGCTATTCTGATCAGATTAAGCGCCATTTGTCGGACATTTTTTGAACGTTTGTACTTTTTTGGTTTTAATAAAACCCCATGTCATTCCAAGCATGTGTGTCAACTTGTACCTCTCTATCTACATTATGCCGTGATTTATTCAGTTTTCAAATTTATACTGACTTTTTGATCACCCGGTACATCAGAAACTTCTCTTACAAATACACTCATGCTCGTAAATTAAGGATAATGCTGATACATGGTGAAACAACGCTCTGGTGGGCGGCTTGCGGGTTTAAATCACCTCGGGGAATGACCATGCGGTGCATCTGATCTGCGGTCTGCTGGTAGCAGTCCACATACGCAGAGGTGTGTTGGTGCATGTCAAAGGACGGTGCAGAGAGTAAGTGTGCACACGATTTCAGACATGCTAATGGTGAATGTGTGTTGAAAATGGCTCAAAGGACACATATTGATGACATTATGAGTGGTAGAATACTAGAGCGACTGGAGCGTGTTCAAACCCAGAGGGTCGTAGTACAGGCCCTCCGTGTGCCACAAGTGTGATCTCAAGATTATGGCAATGATTTCAGCAGACAGGAAACGTTTCCAGGCGCTACAGTACGGGACGGCCACAGTGTAAAACACCGAAAGAAGACCGATATCTCACCATCAGTGCCTGCAGATGGCCACGGAGTACTGCAGGTAGCCTTGCTTGGGACCTTAACACAGTCACTGGAACAGTTGTCTCCAGACACACAGTTTGCAGACGACTGAACAGACATAGTTTATTCACCCGGAGACTTGCAAGGTGCATTCCACTGACCCTTGGCCACAGGGGAGCCCGTAAAGCCTGGTGTCAAGAACACAGTACATGGTCATTGGAACAGTGGTTCCAGTTTATGTTCATGGACGAGTCCAGATATAGTCTGAACAGTGATTCCCGCCGGGTTTTCATCTGGCGTGAACCAGGAACCAGATACCAACCACTTAAATGTCCATGAAAGGGTCCTTTTATGGAGGTCGTGGTTTGATGGTGTGGGGTGGGATTATGATTGGTGCACGTACACCGCTGCATGTCTTTGGCAAAGGAACTGTAATAGGTCAGGTGTATCGGGATGTCATTTTGCAGCAGTATGTCCGCCTTTTCACAGGGATGCTGAAGGTCCCACCTTCCTCCTGATGAATGATAATGCACGGTCCCACCGAGCTGCCATCGTGGAGGAATGGAGTAGCTTGCCTGTTCTCCAGACCTAAACCCCATCGAGCGCGTCTGGGACGCTCTCGGTCGACGTATCGCTGCACGTCTTCAAATCCCTAAGACACTTCAGGAGCTCAGACAGGCACAGGTGCAAGAATAAGAGGCTATACTCCAGCAGCATCTCGACAACCTGATCCAGAGTATGGCAACGTGTACGTGTGCATGGTGATCATATCCCATATTGATATCGATGTTCATTGGTGGATGCCGCCATTCAAACCTCCGCAAAAGGGTCTCACGGAGTTACCGTGGTTTGTTAGATCATACTGTTCAAGATCCACCTGATTGTCCGGAACAAACTAAACACTCAGTTGTAAAACATTATACATAACAAACCGAACGGTCTGGATGGTAAGGCAGAATGCCGGCGTTATTGGACACCAAGCAACAATAATTCCATCAAAATGGCGCAACAAATTGCGTAGCGTCCGACCACGACATGGATTACTAACAGATTTTCATAACTCAGCACTCGCTAATAGTTTGTCTCAGGTGAGGTACCGTTGCAGTGTGGAAGGCGGAACGTGCCGGGCCAGCGAAACACATAAACAAAATGTTGTCACCTTATCAGGTGAGCGACATAATCGTCCAACAGCATCAGAGGAGTAAGTCGGCACTACAATCTCTCAATAAAATGTAAATGATTAACGGCCACCAACTGCTTGGCTACGCAGACCATCGCAAGACACAGCCGTTAAAACTGTCGCCTGTACAATCCTTTTCAAAACACCTCTTCACCGACCGGGTTACCTCCCCTCCTCCGGCAATCGCACCGTCTTCTCTCCACCTCCCAACAACTCACTCCAGCCAGCCGCTGTTGCCGAGCGATTCTAGGCGCTTCAGTCCGCAACCACGCTGCTGCTACGGTCACAGGTTCGAATCCTGCCTCGGGCATGGATGTGTGTGATGTCCTTATGTTAGTTAGGTTTAAGTAGTTCTAAGTCTAGGGGACTGATTACCTCAGATGTTAAGTCCCATAGTGCTCAGTGCCATTTGAACCATCAAAGAAAGAAAATACCATTGGAATGACTACATTCATACTGAAAAGTCGAAAAAACCTTCAGTGAAATTAAAAGCATGGATGGCAACATTAAGAATGAATGTCAATTTATGATTGATCTGGACTGATAACAGGAGTGAGCCATATATGGCTCACGTAGCCCAACAACAACATTTTAACACAATTATAATCTGTGGCCACATGAGCCACATGTGGTTCACACGATTTAAAACCACTTAGGTATAAAAAACCGTTTTTCAATAAATGATTCAAACACTTAGTTTATTTGATTATATTACCTACATATTACATTATTTACAATTTTTTTTAATTGGTCTATTTCATGAATAAAGAGCTTAGAATATTCTACTTCTTCAACACAGCATTGTCAATGTCACTAAAACACTCGCTGCACAAAACTGTCCCATTCATTGCATTTAGTGCATACCCTCTTCACTTTCTTCAGAGCATCCTTTCTTTCTTATATTCTTCACAGACGTGTATAACAGCCCGAACATCATCTTTGGCTGTTCTGCTTTGGTCCCTCTACTGTCACAAGGCGATGGCTGTTACCTTCGTGGAACGGTTGTAATGTTGCTCGTGGTTGTGGATCTTTGGCATTGAATAGCAGTAGAGTCGCGCCCTTAAAGGGATTATTTGTATGCGAGACTTTGATCCTTTGTTTTCCAAGTTGTACAGCACTGAGCATTTAAAAACATGTTCCAAAAAAGATTTAAAAAACGATCTTTCTGTACCATTTGACCGTACGCCGAAGTTAGGAATCACCATGGCTACCAGTTATAACAATATTGAGTGCTACGAACATGACAGTGTTCAGTGGAGCCACCACCTTTAAACCCATAGTTGAAACGCATTATCTGGGAGCCCTATGAGGTTCACGAGGCCTCTAAATACAACTCTGCGTGTGAGCCACTTATGCTTCACGCGGCCCACAGTACAATGTATACATGAACCAAATACGGCTAATGTGACGTCACAACCCATGTAACTGTGTGCCACCGTTGGCTCACGTCGCAGTCAATGTGTTAATTCTTTCCACCTATTGGCCCACATGCCTTGGGGGGCAGACTGTGCTACGCTTCTCCACCTTTAGCCCACTCTGGTTTTGTGCACACTAGACTATGGGCGTTAGGCTTACAGCTCAGTCGCTCATTCAACTCGGAAACTACTTGATCCTGTCCATCATTACGGGGTGCATTAGACTATCAGTGCCTTTTGCATTAGTCCCGTCGACAGTGTCTTCTCAGAAGTGGGGACTGCCCCTCTGCAAATATGGTGGGACCAACTCCTGGTTTCTTACGCAATCGTCATTCAATAATTCCCTGAATATCCCATGTACCCTGAATTTGCAAACGAGGGATGCCTCCCTCCTGATACCCGCACTCGATGGGATTGCTGGTGTCAATGCATCTCACTTCCCTCTGTCTGGATCTCCAACTCCACTCACAGGAATGTGCCCACGTATTTCCTTCCACACTTCCCCTTGAATGGTGCCTAGAACACAGATTAGTACAGAGCTGTTCCAGGGTCCTAAGGTCTCTGTAGCACCTACGATATTCTGAAGCCTTATATGTTCCATCCTTGAAAAGTTCCAGGGTGCTACCATCTTCTACACAGATGGTTCTAGAACGATAGATATGGCGGGATACACTTTTACATCTCCCACTGGCACGGAATACCATTTACTGGTGGTATCATGTAGTGTGTTCACAGCAAAGCTGGTAGCCATTCTATTACCCAGGCCTCCCTCCATAATGTTTTAATATGCACTGACTCAATGAGCAGCCTGCAGGCTATACACAGATGCTACTCTCATCACCTATAGTCCCTGCTAGCCATGACCCTCTTTCTGCCCTTCGAATGCCGCCCGCTAAGCTGTCTTTATCTGGGTTCCAAGTAATGTAGGCATCCCAGGGAACGAACCGACTGACCGTTTGGCTGGAGAGGAAGATACTTGCCTCCCATTCCCTTTCATGATTCCAGATGCAGATATGCTGATACACATCAAATCTCCCTTTGACCGAAAGTGTAATGACATCAGATGCACTACTGCTCTCAGTAATAAATTCCCCACAATCAAGGAGACTACTGCAGTCTGGAGTTCTTCTTTCTGTTAATCTGAGGAGTCTGCAATGTTATGCCGTCTATGCATCTGTACTACTAAGCACACCCATTGTATTCTCTTGTGTAACGATGCACCCCCCCCCCCCCCCCCCCACAATGTGGCTGTGAGCAAGACTAACGATATCCTGTATGATGGTGAAATGTCCCCTTCTTTTCACCCTCCATACTAAGTACGTTGTTGTTGCGGTCTTCAGTCCAGAGACTGGTTTGATGCAGCTCTCCATGCTACTCTATCCTGTGCAACGTTCTTCGTCTCCCAGTACCTATTGCAAACTACATCCTACTGAATCTGTTTAGTGTATTCGTCTCTTGGTCTCTCTCTACGATTTTTAACCTCCACGCTGCCCTCCAATACTAAATTGGTGATCCCTTGATGCCTCAGAATATGCCCTATCATCCGATCCCTTCTTCTAGTCAAGTTGTGCCACAAACTCCTTTTCTCCCCAATTCTGTTCAGTACCTCCTCATTAGTTATGTGATCTACCCATCTCATCTTTAGTATTCTTCTGTAGCATCACATTTCGAAAGCTTCTATTCTCTTCTTGTCTAAACTATTTATCGTCAATGTTTCACTTCCGTACAGGGCTACACTCCATACAAATACTTCCAGAAAAGACTTCCTGACATTTAAATCTATACTCGATGTTAACAAATTTCTCTTCTTCATAAACGCTTTCCTTGCCATTGCCAGTCTACATTTTATATCCCCTCTACTTCGACCACCCTCAATTATTTTTCTCCCCAAATATTAAAACTCCTTTACTACTTTAAGCCTCTGATTTTCTAATCTAAATCCCACAGCATCACCCAATTTAATTCGACTACATTCCATTATTCTCATTTTGCTTCTGTTGATGTTCATTTTACAACCTCCTTTCAGGACACAGTCCATTCCGTTCAGCTGCTCTTCCAGGTCCTTTGCTGTCTCTGACAAAATTACAATGTCATCGGCGAACCTCAAAGTTTTTATTTCTTCTCCATGGATTTTAATTTCAACTCCGAATTTATCTTTTGTTTCCTTTGCTGCTTGCTCAATATACAGATTGAATAACATGGGGGATAGGCTACAACCCTGTCTTACTCCCTTCCCAACCACTGCTTCCCTTTCATACCCCTCGACTCTTATAACTGCCAAATGCTTTCTGTACAAATTGTAAATAGCCTTTCGCTCCCTGTATTTTAGCCATGACACCTTTAGAATTTGAAAGAGAGTATTCCATGCAACATTGTCAAAAGCTTTCTCTAAGTCCACAAATGCTAGAAACGTAGGTTTATTTTTCCTTAATCTATTTTCTAACATAAGTCGTAGGGTCCGTATTGCCTCACGTGTTCCAAGATTTCTACGGAATCCAAACTGATCTTCCCCGAGGCCGGCTTCGACCAGTTTTTCCATTCGTTTATAAAGGATTCGTGTTAGTATTTTGCAGCCATGGCTTATTAAACTGATAGTTCGGTAATTTTCGTATCTGTCAACACCTGCTTTCTTTGGGATTGGAATTATTATATTCTTTTTTGAAGTCTGAGGGTATTTCGGCTGTCTCATACATTTTGCTCACTAGATGGTAGAGTTTTGTTAGGCCTGGCTCTCCCAAGGCTGTCAGTAGTTCTAATGGAATGTTGTCTACTCCCGGGGCCTTGTTTCGACTTAGGTCTTTCAGTGCTCTGCAAAACTCTTCACGCAGTATCATATCTCCTATTTCATCTTCATCTATATTCTCTTCGATTTCTTTAATATTGTCCTCTAGAACAGCGCCTTTGTATATATACTCCTTCCACCTTTCTGCTTTCCCTTCTTTGCTTAGAACTGGGTTTCCATCTGAGCTCTTGATATTCATACAAGTGGATTTCTTTTCTCCAAAATTTTCCTGTAGGCAGTATCCATCTTACCACTAGTGATATGTGCCTCTACATTCTTTCATTTGTCCTCTAGCCATCCCTGCTTAGTCATTTTGCACTTCCTGTCGATCTCATTTTTGAGACGTTTGTACTCCTTTTTTCCTGCTTCTTTTACTGCAAAGGCAAACAATCTTCTCGTTCGCCAACTTGAATACCGCCTTCGATGGTGTCGCACGTGGTAACTTAGCCTGGCTGACCTCCGTATCGCTGGTGCACTGTTTTTCAGCGTTGGACTCCACAGACTGACTACACAAGCAAGCCAATGCTTGTGTGGCCACATGGAGCAGGATCCTCCTGCATCTGTGCTCTGTAGTAGCGACGCTACACCGGCTGTCATTCGGCAGCCAACTAGTTGACACACCTACATCTCTTCCTCATCATAACTTTCCTCAAATGGAACGTTCTCGGCCTTCGGTCCCACAAAGAGGATTTACAGCCGCTTCTAGCATCGCATCATCCTCTTGTATTCTGCCTTCAGGAAACGTAACTGCGCCCTCACGACCGCTTTGAACTTTCACATTACTTACCAGTTCGTTTTGACCTTCCCCTTGAGGTTGGCATTTCATCTCACGGGGGTGTCATGCTGCTCATATGGGATGACATTCATAGTCAACCCATCCCACTGACTACCCATCTTCAAGCTGTTGCAGTTCGCGTTTTCCTTCCCCACCTGAGATTTTCCCTCGGTACCATTTATGTCCCTCCATCATTCGGGCAGTCTTCCTTCAGCTTACTGGGCAGCTACCTCCCCCATTTACTAATCGGTGATTTTAACGCACTTCATCACCTTTGGGGTTCTCCCAGGACCTGTCAGGTGGTGCCCTCTTGGCTGACCTTCTTAACCAACTTAACCTCTTCCTCCTTAACTCTGGAGCATGCACTTTCCTTTCCATGCGCACCTATTCCCATTTGGACCTGTCCCTTTGCACAGCCAAGCTTGCCCATCGTCTTGAGTGGTCCATTCTGTCTGACACCTCCTCCAGAAACTATTTCCCAAGTGGCATCTGTTTGCTGACTCCTACACCATCCATATGCACGCCCAAATGGCAGCTTACTAAGGCTGACTGGCAGCTTTACTCCTCCCTGGCGACCTTCGAAGAAGAAGATTTCCCCAGTTGTGATGACCAGGTGGAATATCTCTCAAACGTTATCCTTACTGCTGCAGAAAGTTGCATTCCTCGCTCTTCCTCTTTGCCATGTTGTGTCCCAGTGGGCTGAGGCGTGCCACGACGCAATTCGCGCAGAGAGACGTACTCTCCGCGTTTCTAACCATCATGGGCAAACTGCATTACTGTAAACAGATGCAAGCAAAGTGTTGTCACGTTCTTCAGGATAGCAAAAGAGCTAGTTGGATTTCATTCACTAGTTCTTTTAACATTTCCACCCGTTCTGTCGTGTGGGCCAGCCTCCGATGGCTCTCTGGGACTAAGATCCATTCGCCAATTTTCGGCTTGACAGTAGCATGCGATGTTATCGTGGGCTCTATTGCTGTCTCCAACACCTTGGGCCACCATTTTGCGGAAGTTTCGAGCTCTTCCCACTATCACCCTGCCTTCCTCCACCGGAAACGAGCGGAGGAGGATCGGGTGATACCCTTCTCTTCTTCGAAGATTGCTACAATGCCGCCTTTACTATGAGGGAGCTAGATCATTCAGTTCATCCCGATCCTCCACCCCACGGCCAGACGACATCTGCATTCAGATGTTGCAGCACCTTTCTCTTGCGGGCAAGCACTTGATGCTTAACATGTACATCCGCATCTGAGCACAGGGCACATTTCCAGGATGCTGGCGTGAAGCCACTGGCATACCCATACCTAAGCCCGGTAACGACAAAAAGCTTCCTACTGGCAATCGCCCAATCTCTCTCACCTGCTGCGTTGGCAAGGTGATGGAACGTATGATTGATGCCCAGCTGCTATGGTGGCTCGAGTCTCACAATTTACTAACGAATGCACGGTGTAGATTTCGAGCGCGGCATTCTGCAGTTGACCGTCTCATTACTTTGTCCACCCATGTCATGAATGGATTTCTGTGGAATTCCCAGACTGTGGCCGTGTTTTTCGATTTGGAGAAGGCTGGAGAACTGGTATCCTCTGTACTGAACTTAAAATCTTCTGGATTATTAGGCCTCGTCATGTTTCTTCTAAAATATACGACGTTTCGACCCCTCTGCTGGGATCTTCCTCAGGATCTTTTGGTGTCCACTACTGCTAGAACACTGTGTTCTAGCAGTAGTGGACACCAAAAGATCCTAAGGAACATCCCAGCAGAGGGGTCGAAACGTCGTATATTTTAGAAGAAACATGACGAGGCCTAATAACCCAGAAGATTTTAACTTCAGTGACAACGGCCACGAAAGCCTGCAGACTTACATAAAATCCTCTGTACTCTTCACACTTGGGGCTTCCATGGACGCCTGCCATGTTTCCTTCAGGCATTTTTAAAAGATCGAGTTCTGCCTACTCAGACACCTGTCAGACCAGGAAAATGGTGTGCCTCAGGGTTAAGTCCTGAGTGTCGTCCTTAACCTTATAATCGTCTGTCTCCCACCGGGCATCTCTGGCTCCCTTTTTGTTGACGAGTTTTCCACCCTATTGCAGTTCTCCACGGACCTGTCTCACTGAGCGGCAACTTTAGCAATGTCTTGACCGTATTTACTCCTGGAGCATTGACAAAGTCTTTCGCTTTTCCACTGACAAAACCGTCTGTATGAATTTGTGAAGAGGCAAGTGGTTTCTCCCACCATATCTACATCTTGGGCCTGTTGCCCTTTCGTTTGTTGAAACTACGAAATTCGTGGAGCTCATACTCGATAGGTAATTCTCTTGGTCCTCCCATGTGTCTTACCTTTCAGCCTGCTGATTGCGGTCCCTCCGTGTCTTACATGTAATCAGTGGTACTTCAGGGTGCCGATCGAACCACCTTCCTCCGTTTGTATTGGTCCCTTGTCCTTTCGAAACTCGACTATGGGTGCTTTGTTTATGCATCTGCACGACCGTCCCTCTTTCGCCGTCTCAATACTGTGCACCATTGTGGCATCTGTTTGGCCATGGGCATCTTTTTGACTAGCCTGGCTGAGAGTCTGTATGCTGAAGCTGCTGAACTACCACTGTCCTACCGCTGTGGCTTCCTCCTCAGCAGGTATGCATGCAGTTTGTCTGCCATGCGTGGCCACCCCTCCTGTGCCTCCTTCTTTTATAATTCCTTTGATCGTCAGTATGGGGTGCATCCCTCTTCTCTGTTACCTCCTGGACTCCGCTTTCGGCATTCGCTGCGGCGACTTTTCTTCACACTACCTATAACTTTCCCGGCGGGTGCGAACCTTTCACCACCTTGGCTTCGTCAAGCGACCCATTTTAACCTTGGCCTTCATTCGCTTCCTAGTAACACTATTCCAGCATCTGTCTGTCGCCTTCAGTTTCACAACCTTCACATGGAACTTAGTAGTACCTTTGTATACGCTGATGGGTTTCGGACTGACCGTGGGGTCGGGTGTGCTTTCGCCATTGGCACCCGTGCCTTTCGATATCTGCTTCCAGCACACTGCTCAGTATTTACAGCCGAGATCTCCGCCTTGTATCAGGCCACAGAGTACATCCGACGACACAGCCTTTTCAATTGTGTCCTCTGCTCAGACTCACTCAGCGCCCTTTACACGCGCTGTACACCGCCCATCCCTTAGTGCAGCGGGCCCAGGAAAACTGTTGCTTACTTTTGGTGGAGCCAGTGTGATGTTTCTGTGGGTTCCTTGTCACGTCGGTCTGCCAGGAAACGAGGCTGCTGACGCTGCTGCCAAGGCTGCAGTCCTCGTACCTCAGCCCACGAGTACCTATATTCCCTGCGATGATCTCGTTGTTGCTGTCTGTCAGAAGGTGGTGTCCATTTGGCAATGCCAATGGTCCTCCCTTCACGAGCAAAGCTCTGGCTTATTAAGCCTCTTCAAGCGGCTTGGACGACCTCCTGTTGGCCTTCTCGCCGGGAGGAGGTCATTTTGACTAGGCTGCGTATTGGGCACTGCCTTTTTAGCCATCGTCATTTGCTAAGTGGCGCTACCCCACCACTTTGTACACATTGCGCCCAAGTTTTAACTATCAGCCACTTCCTGGTGGAATGCCCATTTTTTTAACCGTTTAGGTTCACGCTTGGGTTTGCCGTCTGATTTATCGGCCGTTTTAGCAAATGACGTGCGGACTGTCGACAGCGTTTTACATTTTATCCGCCAAAGCTTCTGTATGGCGCCTTTTTTAGCCCTTTTTCCACGTGCCTGTTTTTAGCTGTCTTCTATTATGCCAAATGGGACTGATGTACATTCGTTTATTAACTCCTCTCTGTCTTTGTGTTCTATAGTTTTGACTTGGGCTCGTGTGACCCCAGTTGTTTATAGCGCCCTAAAGGAAAATAAAACAAACAAAACAATCGATCGCTGTCCATAGAAAGTAGCTGCGTTAAACTGGAAGTCCGTCAGGGATAGGATTTAAGGACCGATCCTTGAACACGAGTGTCGCTTCGACTCGTTGCATCATAAGGTACGGACCTTGCAGACTTAACGTGTTGAGTAAAGCCTATTTTGTTGCACAAATTTTCCCCCTTCCTGCCATAATGTCCCAAAAGTTACAACGAATATCAGGCAAGTTTACATGGCGAAAATATATTTTTCGTATGGCGAGACCCCAGTTAATGTTAGGTTTGGACCTTCCTGATGTTCAGGTCAAGGCTTCTGGGGAAGCAGATTTTCACGTGTCTTCGCGTTCCGCCATCGCTTACAGCTCTCCTTTTTGCCCGACTCCAACCTGCGGGCGTACTCCCTCCAGTACACGTTGGTAGCATAAACAATGAATTAAGACATATTCGGGAATTTTTTATTCATGTCAGTTATTTGGGGTTGCCGTTCTTTCCCATTCACATCTCTCTGCAGAAGTGTACCGTGTCGTTGGACGTTTCCAAATCGTGCTTCCTCTGAGGAGTATCTGTCGCCAGAGGCAGATTGCAAGGTTATCTGGTCCGACGTCAGCCTAACTCTTTTTCCGATGGAAGTGGGGTCCTCATGTACTAAGTGATGCATAACCTCGTCCCCAGCAACGTTCGAGTTTTTCTCATCGGCCTTAGCGAGACGACAGATCGATGCAGCTGTTGCCGTGAAACGGATATTTTATGTCGTCGGTCGGCCTCCCGCGAACACAGACGTTGGAGTTGGCTGCGCCGACAACTGGCGTTTCTTGCCGTTGGGATTCCCCTGCTTCCCAGTTCAACCTTATTTCCCAGAGCGAAGAAAAATACATGTGGTTTGTCGCGTGTTATGTTCATTACTTGGTTACAGCCCACTGGACATGGCAAAAGATGCCACGCTATCATGCGCTTTTTGCGAATATACTATATACTATATTTAATCGTTGAGCTGGATTATGTGTAAAATCTGTTTTCTGTTCCAGTGTTTCATTCCTATTGCCTTTCTTTTGGTAAAACTGATATAAAAAAGAAAAAAGAAGAGGTGAGTTAAGCAGTCTTCATGGTACTTTCGTGATGATCTGTTTCAGGTGTATTGTTATACACTTTATTTCATCTAGCGTTGCTACCTCTGGATCACGGGGTCCCGGGTCCGATTCCCGGCCGGGTTTGGGATTTCTTTCTGCCCGGGGACTGGGTGTTTATCTTGTTCTCATCATTTCATCATCATTCGTGTCAGTGGCTAGATTGGACTGTGTAAAAATTGGGATTCTGTACGGGCCCTGTGGCCGCGCAGTTGAGCGCCTCACAAACCAAACATCATACACTTTATTTTATTTTTGGTGCCTACATTGTCTTGTTTATTTAATTATTAACAAAAAATTAATGAATAACTATTGCAGGCAACGACTAGAAAAGATTTTTTTCTTTTTTAAGTGATAGAAGGCAATGGGATTAACTCCGATATTTTTCTTCCCTTTTTGAGTCACAAGTTTAAAAAAGAAATAACAACAATAAAAAAAGGCCAGTATCATGTGAGAGACTAGTAGAGTGAGAGGCGGAGGGCATCCGGGCCAGGCCGCGGGATTCGCGTCCTGCCCACCTTGTCTGCAGGCAGCCTGAAGCTGACTGTGTCCGTCCATTTCTGCCGCAAATAAAGAGTAGCGTTATAGGAAAATAAATTGATCGATGGCCAGGAGTTGCAGTCCGAGTAAGTTCGGCCACCGAGTTGCAAGTCTTATTTCAGGTGACGCCACATTAGGCGACTTGCATGTCGGTGATGATGAAATGACGATGAAGACGACATGACACCCAGTCCACGAGCGGAGAAAATTTCCAACGCGGCCGAGAATCGAACCTGGACCCACTGCATGGTAGGCAGACACGTTACTACTCAGTTAAGCAGGCGGAAAGCGTTACACAATAACGTGAAGAATCAAATGATGTGTGTGGTTCACATCTCTCTAGATCCAAACACCTTTTTAATAAAAAAAAGTTCAGGAATGCACAGTGTGGAGCCTTTGAAAGCGCAAATTGTGAACAGTTAAACTCTAATTTACGGCCAAACTACGGTTCTTAGAAATTATTATGAAATATGTTTTTGAAGTAGAATTTTAGCGCGCGCAGCTAATGGTTCAAATGGCTCTGAGCACTATAGAACTTAACATCTGAGGTCGTCAGTCACCTAGAACTTACAACTATTTAAACCTAACTAACCTAAGGACATCACACACATCCATGCCCGACGTAGGATTCGAACCTGAGACCGTAGCGGTCACGCGGTTCCAGACTGAAGTTGGCCCACCAGACGAACGTGGGAAACATTCTTCATGACAACTGTTACTACCCTTATCGCCTCCGCATTCGAAGCAGTTTTGTCACTGGTTTTTTCACCAGGCAACCATTATTCCCGGATTTGTGTCATCCATCCTGTTCACAAATGAGGCCACCTTCAACTGTGGGATAGTATGCAGAGCTCCCGTGGTATGGTGACAGCGGATCATGAGCATCGGTACAGGCGAAATGTCTTCCACGTCGCCCAACTGGCAGGAACTATCGGCGTCTTTTGGGGATGACTTTGCTCCCCTGCTGGAAGAAGTGCCACTGATGGTTCCAAGGGTTATGTGGCTGCGACATAATGGTGCTCAAGCCCACTTCGCCGTTAACGTCTGGAAGCATGTCAATCGCGTCTTCTTTGGTCGATGGATCAGACTATGAGGTCCAGTTGCATGGCCTCCTGTTCACCGGATCTCAACCCGTGCTATTTCTGGTTATGGGGCCATCTCAAAAGTATCGTGTATAAAGAGCCCATTCCAGATGTGGGGACACTGGGGCAGCGTATTCACGCTGCCTGTATCACTGTTCGGATGCAGCCAGACCAATGTGAACGTGCGGGACAGAACACGCTATGGCTCGTACACGCATGCGTTGAGGCAGATGGAATCCGTTTTCAACACATACTGTGACTGTGACTGTACGGTAAAGCACGTATTACATCGCAGTCTCTGTATCTATGTATCATGGAAACCATGTATTTTCGTACAAACATTCGTTAGATCTGTTTTGTTCCGTATCCTATCGTCGATCAATACCTAGTTTTTGTACACGGTGGAAAAAATCACCCTGTATAAATAGATTAAGGACATCAAGTCAAAAGAACTTAACTCTCTTGGTTCTCGTGAAGTTTTCAGTTACTTTCACTAGTTCAGCGAATTTTTTTGATCGGGTATTTGTGTGAAGATGTAGTGCTGATTGATTATCTTAGTTAACTTTGGGTAAGTAGATATCCAGGACTTACACTATAATTTACTGTCCGGCTCATTGGGATGTTGTAGTGTATTTGTGGCCTTGTTCTCAGTTTTGGTGCACCTGTATTCATTATAATACATTTCCTTCCCCTTTGTCTCACTCTGTCTTTGAAAACAAAACGTTGAAGTCCTTGATCACGTTTACAATAATTGAAATTTATTGGTTGGATGTTTGTTGAGCGTAGTAATACTGTTTTCATGAAGAAAAATGTTGTTTCTTTGTAGTATTTATTTTCGTAAATGGTAAATAATGCATAGCTCTTACCTGCGTTAATTGCAACAGCCTTGTGAGACATTAATTAATAATAAACTATTGATTAATAACAAACTACTCTGAAATATATTTTATTTTTATACCTATTTTTATTTTGTTTAGCAATTTTTTTATTTAATTTTGGAAATTTTTCTCGTTACGTAATTCTTACCGGCAATGGAAGATTTAACGATGGCTAACGCCATTTTATGTGCTGTAACGAATTTCACTGTTTTTGATTAAAGTAAGGAGAAAATTCATATCTGAAGGCTTTTTGTAATAATGCAATATTTTTATCGTAAGAAATCTGCAACTGTCGTATTTTCTGTTTTTCTTTGAAATATGAAGTAAAGTTTTGGTTCAGTATTCTTATCATTGTCATGTTTCGATCTTTCAGATGACTTACGCTGATGTCTTCCTCTGACGGTACCCTTCCCACTTTCGATATAATCATCAACGGCTGTCGAAATTTTTTATACAAGTTCATCAGGGTCATTCGAATGGGCGACGTGCATTTGGTTGTTGACGGTAGCTTTCAGTCCGAACGTATATCTAATTTCCTCTCTGATGCAGTTTCTCACTAACGGCTTTCGGATGATAAGATATTTTTTACTTACTTTACTTTGGGGTATGTGGTGTTATGTTCGCTACTAAACCTGATGCGGTGGAATGGTTGTAATAAAATACATTCACGGAAACGTTCGAAGTCCATAAAATTAAATTCTATATATGTACATATTCTAGGTGTGTAAAGATGGCCGGGGATGGTCATGTGACTGCAATCGGTTTCGATAAATGAAGCTGACGAAACAGAAGCTTCTGCAGGAAGACTCTAACATTATTTTAAAAGATGGACGCTGTGCAGTACCGCTGACTCAGATTATTCTGGAACGTTTGCATTTGTCGGGAATGATTTCTAGGCGAAAATAACTTTTACTTCTTCAAGTAAAGTTTTGTTCACATATTATTAAACTCCAACAGTGTTCTACAGGCAATCTCGTGAGTCATGCAAGCGTAGCAGTGAGGTCGTTTGAGCTGCACGATGGCAGTTTAAATGTTGGCTGAAGCAATTAAAGGCAGCTGTGCGTAGCGCTGGGACCCGTCTGTGCGCGCCGCTGCTCCGGACTCCTCCCTCCCTCCAGCTGACTCCAGTTAAAGTACAGTTTGCTCACGGCCCACAGGGCAACCGTTCTTGCTCTGCTGGAAAACTTGACGGGAAATGCACAGCGGCAAAAGCGTGCTGTCGCTCTCCTCGCACTTAGCTTTTCTGGCAGAACCACCCGCGTTCCGCCATCTCTTTCTCTGTTGTTCCCAGCACTCGTGTATTCTACGCTCTGCTACAGCCTACACTCCCATTCCTCGGTTACTACATAAATTTTCTGCCTGTCTCTCCATTACTTACAGTGCAAGTCAGCAGTGCATGCGCATTCTTCGTGTCTCTTGTTTCGTCTTTCACGTAGTTACTTTCTGCTCCTCATTTCAACCAGCATGCTAGACGAAAGGGAATTCTTGTTTCAGCATCTCAAAGAAAACTAGAATGGCCCAGTAAGTTATAAAATAATATCGTCTTTGCACGCCGTGCATCAGGCACATAGTGGTACAGATGTCTGAAGCCTTTTCGAGGACCAAAAGGAAAGGCAATGTGAACATACGCACTGAAAACCCTCTGTTTTGGAGCTGCAACCCTTAATGGTTGAAAAATATTTGTTTTCTTCATTCACGTTCATCGTTTTGCAAAATTGTTCTAAATAAATTCCACTTATTTCAGTATATCCACAGAAAGTCACTGTATTGACTGTCTTTCAAACTGGCACTTGAGGTGGATCACCACTCTTGTGAAATCCTTAATATCGTACATAATTATATCACACACACACACACACACACACACACACACACACAACACACACACACACACACACACACACACACACACACAACATACCGGAATGCGTTTACATTGACAATCTTTTGAGCAGACTACATGAATTCATATACGCAGGAGTACATTGACATTCTTGTGAGGTCACACCGTTAATCACTTTTTTTCGATCACAACACAACCGTACTGAGACGTGAACGTGCATCAGTGAGGTCATAACGTAGAACTTGAGACTCTCGTGCATTTCGGAGTGTGAGTAACTGAACAGTCCCAAGGAAATTAATAAATATTTTTAGCTTGGTGCAGCAGAGTCAGCAAGAATAAAATGTAATTATATTAAATTTCAGCCTCTAGTTGCATAAGCAAATAAACTTTACCCGGGTTTCGGCTATAATAATGTGGCCTTCTTCAGAAATCTCACAATATGAAATTAAAATTAAAACATGCCAGATATTGGCCTTGTCAGACTTAAAATGTTAGTACTGCAGTACAGAGTCATAAGACTGCGCCACTTCTACTAATGTTTTGCCGATAGGCCACACCAACGGGCCAGACAGGTGGGCCGCGGGCGCTGAGTCGTAACTGTGTGTGTTACGACTCAGCGCCCGTGACTTTATTATAGCCGAAACCTAGGTAAAGTTTATTTGCTTATGCAGCTAGAGGCTGAAATGTAACATAATGAAATTAAGAAATGTGACGTGAACCAATGTGATGCGAGATCGCTTACCACGCTACATGCAGAAATTAAATTCCATTTTTGGCACGAGTTCCTTTAATAAATGGGGTTAAAGCGCTAACACGTTCCACTGATTATCTTCTAGTGAAAAGTCTGAGACGGACTTGTAAGACTTGCAGGCAATCAATGTACATGTAGAAACTTTAATGACATCCATGACGTGGCTGAATAGTGCATTTGCAAGAAGGATGTAAGTTTGATGATCAAAATTACGTCAAAGACGGGGTCATTAGAGATGGATCACTTGCACGTACGGGGAAGGAAACCGGCCGCACCCTTATCTCAGGAATCGTGCAACCACTTGCCTTATGCGATTTTGGGAAATTACGGAAAACGGTGAACTGAACCGGCATTCCCACAAGTACGAGTGCACAGTCTTATGACCGCCTCATCCACGCAGCTCAGCAGTGTGGTTGTTCGTGTTCTGCGTTCCACACTGTGGGATCCAATTTCGAATCCAGGTACGGCTCATAGCTTTGCCTAAACAGAAATGTTCAAGACGTCATTTTCTTGCTAATTTTGTAGAAGGAATAATTGGATACCTTTTTAAATCTCCCTCCCCACTCTCTAACAGACGAAATGCTCTCGAATCCATTCACTTTCACGCGACTTTTCTTGAATTTGCTGCGCCCATCTTACCTCTCCAGAAACAAAGTGGTCGGTACACCACATTTATCCGCAAACGCCTCCCCCGTCCAGCCGCTGGAGCTTCAGTTGCGCCCACTCGCGACTTACTGCGACGAAGACTGACTAGAAAGAGTTTATCGGTGGAGCTGGATTAGTTCTTACTGCCGCTACACTCCAGGAAGCTGTCTCCAGCCTCACTTTGACAGGTAAGACAGGGTTAAATTGGTCACCAGCTCAAAACCAATGGTTAATGTCTTGTACTTGTCCTACAGCATTCGCAAGGATTGCGACAATTGGTTGCTGGACTGAATGACATAATGTCTTCTCGTCCAGCTAGCTCCTAGCGGTGTAATCTATACAAAGACAAAACGGGATTAAATGTGCAAAGAGAAACAAAATCATCACACCGTAAGCTTTCGCAGAAATAAATGTAATTCACTGTCCTCAGTTGCACCTGTCACGCCCATCTCTCTTATTTTCAGTGCGATTGGGTTTGCAGTTGAGCTGAATTTTTTGAATGATTTCGTGATGCCTTCAGCTGCCATTCTCTTTATTTCACTTACGATTGTAAAATTTCGGCCTTAGGCAATTTTTAAGTATCTAAAACGGAAGCATTATACATTTGATACATTACTGACACTCGTGTTTTTGACATACTAACAAGTCATATCTGTAGATGACTAAGCGCATTATAACTTATTTTATAGATGATTCTTTAGCAGCATGTTATGTCATGTACCTTCTTGCTTCTATGATCACACTCATAAAATATATTAGCAATGTTTTTCGCCATTTTAGGAGACGTTGCTTTTGAGCAGTCGTTGCAAAGCTCTTTTACGTAAGGTGAATGTTTTAATTTACTTTATAATTATTTTCCAGAAATGTCTTAACTAACCGACATATGCCTTTGTTCTCAATTACTTTTAATTATCGTTCATCATTGGTGTAAATATGACTCTATGTAATTTTTTAAAAGTAACTTGTATGTGTTTGTTCTTTTATTATGAGAACACGACAGTAAACGACGTTAACCCAACCACCTTTGTTGCACACCTAAGACACCAACCACAAAACACCCAAAACAGATGAATCACTTCAAATGTTACTTAAGTTACACAAACAAAAAATCATGTGTGAAATGGAGGAAACTAAAATCTTCGACGATCTAAAACAGCAGTCAGACAAAGTTTTAAATGAGAAAAAAGATCTGCGAAATGGGATGTTCCTGGACAACGTTTTACCATTTCTAGGGTGAAGCATTACAGAACCATAGAATATAAATTTATCACTACACATTACGGTCATATTTATTAATAATAAATACGAACGTAATGCGAAAGATCACGCAACCATACAGCAGTTTTTACTCTATTCTCATAGTTTACAGTACTATACTAGATTTTATATCTAAGATCTTTGTAACAACTGCTCAAAAATGGCGAAATCATTCAAAAAATCCGTATCTTTTGTTGAACACTACGTCTAACTAGCTAGCTGCCGTGAACAAACAGCCTTCCTGCTGAGCACATGAGCGCTCCCTGTAACGTAACACTAGACCAGGAATGACTCACAACGGACCGTCGCCAATTTGGCCTCATATTTTTAAAGAGAAAACAGTAAACTTGTAACATATGAGCCCCACAAATTTGGGTAAAAATTTAGACAGTACGCAGTCACGACCTTCTGAAGGTACAGCTTGTAGAGACGAACACACACCGGTTGTCATTCACTCGCAGCCTGTTATGTCCGAGCTTGAAGCACTGTACAGAGGTTGAGTGAGAGGTTTCTCAGATACTGTTCTGACACTGGTATCGCACTTTGCTCACTGTCCAAAAGTGGTCAGTTTCTAATCTAGTGCTGGTGCCAAGAATCTCTTTGCTTTGAACATTCGCATGTTCAAACGCAATTTAAAGGAATTAAACGAATGAGCGAGTCAATTAAGGAGTAGCGTAGTGATATTTACTTATTAATATCGCCGTCCTCCGTTGTTTTCTTTCTGTTTTAAAGTTGATACTGTTGAAGTGAAGTATATTTGAAGGAGAGGCGCTGTTCTTCAACATGGTTGGCCAGAATAAATTGTGAATCAGAATCACTACATTTCGTAACAATTCTTTAGTTTTTTGGGTTTATTCATTTTGGTTTTGAGGTGTGTATATATAGCTGCAGAATAGCAATGCGAGATTTGCGTTAAAATACGCTGAAGAGCCAAAGAAACTGGAACACCTGCTGATATCGTGTGCGTCCCCTGCGAGCACCCAGAAGTGCCACAACACAACGTGGCATGTACTCGACTAATGTTTGAAGTAGTGCTGGAATCCAGCAGGGCTGTCCATAAATCCGTAAGAGTACGAGGGGTGGAGATCGCTTCTGAACAGCACGTTGCTAGGCATCCTAGATATCCTAAAGAATGTCCATGTCTGAGGAGTTTGGTGGACATCGGAAGTGTTTAAACTCGGAAGACGAGTTCCTGGAGCGACGGTGCAGAAATTCTGGACGAGTGGGGTGTCGCATTGTCCTGCTGGATTTGCCCAAGTTCGTCGGAATAAACAATGGACATGAATGGACGCAGGTGATCAGACAGGATGTTTATGTACGTGTCACCTGCCAAGCTCGTATCTAGACGTGTCAGGGGTCCCATATCAATCCAACTGCACACGCCCCACACCATTACAGAGCCTCCGCCAGCTTGAACAGTCCCCTACTGACATGCAGGATCCGTCGATTTATCAGGTTGTCTCCATACACATACACGTCCATCTGCTCGATGCAATTTGAAACGAGGCTCGTCCAACCAGGCAACATGTTTCGAGTCATCTTCAGCCCAATGTCGGTGTTGACGGGCTCAGGCGAGGCGTAAAGCTTTGTGTTTGCGCAGTCACCAAGGGTACACGAAAAGGCCTTCGGCTCCGAAAGCCCTTACTGATGATGTTTCGTTGAATGTTTCGCAGGCTGCACTTGTTGATGACCCAACATTGAAATCTGCAGCAATTTGCGAAAGGCATGCACTTCTGTTACGATGAACGATTCTCCTTAGTCGTCGTTGCTCCCGTTGCGGCAGGATCTTTCTCTGGCCGCAGCGATATCGGAGATTTGATGATTTACCGGATTCCTGATATTCACAGTATACTAGTGAAATGTTCGTACGGGAAAATCCCCATTTCATTGCTACCTCATAGATGCTGTGTCCCACCGCTCGTGCGCCGACTATAACACCACGTTCAAACTCTCTTAAATCTTTATAACCTGCCATTGTAGCAGCAGTAACCGATCTAACGACTGCGCGAACCACTTGTTATCTTGCTATGCATTATGAATATGCATGCCAATACCAGTTTCTTTGGCACTTCAGTGTAATAGTGCATGTATCTTTGCGTATGGTTGACCTACTACGTACTTATATTACTTACCTATTTCTCGCACACACTATCATGCGTTCTCGAATAAGATTTCAGATTACCTGCCTCCTCTCCCATAACTTTTAGTGTCACGCGAGTAGGGGGTCTCTGGCTGTCACTCAGCTGGACAGTGCTTCGAACTCGAGCGTTAGCTGGCTGTGGTGGGGCGAAGCGAGTGACAAGCAATCGGTGCGCGCCGGAGTTGTAAGAGCTTTACATTCAGAAGGTCATAACTGCTAATACCACTACCGTGAAAATAGCCGTCTCTGTCAGGACTTACCGTAAGTTT
This sequence comes from Schistocerca piceifrons, assembly GCF_021461385.2. Classification (NCBI taxonomy): domain Eukaryota; kingdom Metazoa; phylum Arthropoda; class Insecta; order Orthoptera; family Acrididae; genus Schistocerca; species Schistocerca piceifrons. Next base: position 825,749,201 of record NC_060141.1, read on the forward strand.
ATTTCACACATGTGTTGGGTAACACTTGCTTTCACGAGAAACTCAGTGGCTCTTGAGCCAGGCTCGAGCTCTGCCCACAAACGAGTTAAGAGTCTTCGATGGATTACGCGAAGGTCATCCTGTCACCTCTAGGCTGGACATAGGCCCCTTCCAGTGGTACTGGCACCCCAGCAGCCGAGAAGACGAGGCCACGAGGTGTCCGGCAGTATTACCAAATGTCGCAGACTGCTGCGATCACAGGCGGCGCTGGCGAGCACGTTGTGTGACCATCCCTGGGCGCACACCAGCCTCTAGCTCGTCGACTCCTCCCCAGCGTTCTTCTGCCTCAGGCTGGTAGAGAATTCCTCATGGCCTCATTTGAGCATGCATGTTTCTTGTGATTATTGCCGCCATTAACATCAATACCGTGTCGTAGATGTTATGAAGTGCTGCAGTCCAAGTTATCAGTTCCCTGTGGCGTTGTATCAAGCACGAGGGCCAATAACTTGCTAGAGTGAACTTGCCACTACGTCACAAGTAGTACGGCTACCAACAACCTGGACAACTTTCTTTACATCTGTGGTGTCAAGTGAGCAGGTCAATGCCCTACGCATTACATCTCAAGTCCTGCCCTCCTTAGCATTGACTAATCGACGCCCTTTGCGGCTCAGCATTCGTTTGCTGCATATGGGCTTGGCGACCCTGGGGTTCCTGAGCTGGGAAATGGCGAGCGCCGCCAGTCCTCTGTCACTGGAAGCTCTGGGCATGTTTCAACTACTACTGTATTGCGCGACGGTGGAACGTTGCGTGTCACAGGAAATGGGGAATTTGGCTTGACTTCCTGGATCACCAGGATGGTAAAAACCTCTATAAAACTCCTTAAATCTCGAGATATGCTGCACGCCCATGAGATACATGGCAACCTCTGGAGTACCTGCCGCACCGCAGTTGTATAAGGCGTACCTAGGCACATGAGGCTCTGTCTAGATGCAATTTTATTTCCCCAGGTGCTTGTGGGACTGGCATGGAAACCTCTAAATTTTCTCTTTACCCTCTCAATGCAAAAGGTTGGCTTCTGGTAGGTACTAACACCCAATTACACAAGAGGGCTCGTGTAGTAACTCCTCCTGACTCGTAAGTAGCCGGCCAGAGTGGCCGAGCGGTTCTAGGCGCTTCAGTATGGAACCGCGCGATCGCTACGGTCGCAGGTTCGAATCCTGCCTCGGGCATGGATGTGTGTGATGTCCTTAGGTTAGTTAGGTTTAAGTAGTTCTATGTTCTAGGGGACGACCTCAGAAGTGCCATAGTGCTCAGTGCCATTTTAACCATTTGACTAGTAAGTTAATTCGATAACTTTTGGGTGTAGTAAGAGAATGCATGCTGATCATGTGGATGTTTTTTTAATACTGAACAGGAAAGAGGGCAGCTCCGAGGAAGTTTCCCCATTCGTATTCAAAAAGGCTTTGAGAACACTGCTGACATTTTAAAATCAGTTCAGCGATTGCATAATGGTACGCTGTTGCTAGAAGCTTCTAGTTCCATACAGATTAATAACTTGCAGAAAGCTCAATTTCATGGGGAATATGCCATCGAAACTGAGCTTCAGAGCACCTTGAAATACAGCAAAATGTGCAGGGATCTGGTGGACATTCCTAAGGAGAAACTGAAAGATGACTGGCCTCCAGAAGGTATAGTCAACATGTAAAACATCATGAAGAGAGTGGAGGGGGATCTTTTAAAGTGTGACTCCTTCACCCTGACGTTTAATATCACGAAACTTCGTGAGCACGTTGAATAGGTTTCCTTCTCCAAAGCGTGCAGTCTTAAGTCCCCAACCCAATGTGCTGTTTCAAATGCCTGCGATTTGGGCCTACTGCTCTTGTGTGTAATGGAGGAGTCACTTGTCGCAAATGTAGTAAGGCCGCTAACGAAAGAGTCGCTTGTTCATCTCTGTTGAGGTGTGTTCTGGGCGCGCCCAGTCTGCAGTCAGGAATGCAGTGTATATCTGGAAGAATGCAACATACAAGAGCTTAAGACTATGAAGCGCATTCTGTATGGTGAGGCCAAAAAGATGTATAAAGCCAAGCTGCCCGCAGTGTTCGCTACCCCCCCCCCCCCCTTCTTCAGTCAGCGCAGAGAGCTGATGTTGTTATATACACAATGGTTGCTAGTGTCAGTAATGGTACTTGCGTTTGTCAATGTAGTTGTGCTGCTGCTGTTATTTCGAGGCCTGTCACTCCTCCCAGAACGTCAGACAAGGCCATGATTACCGACGTTGCAGGATTACCTGACCCCGCACACATTCAGTCTGGTCCACTGTCCACTTCAGCGGTTGTGCCCCAGACGAAAAAATCAAAGTGAAGGCGAAGAACTGCTGACTGACAGAGGCAGGAAGTACATAGTCTGACGATGTTAACGTCATCTTCTTGACATCTCTAGACTTTTCTTCAGAGGCGATAGACTCTTGATGTCGGATTGGGGCAATCATCTCGCCCCGAGAATGAGCACACATTGTGGGCTTCCCTCCCCGGAAGAAAGTAAAGATGAAAGTGCCACCCTTACCCTACATGGGTCCCATCCTTCAGTGGATTCAAGACACTGTAGAGCAACTGAAACTCCTAGCACAGGAACGCCCCCAGAGCTTGTGTTTGTAGTAAACACATTTTAAAGCGTATCATGCCACTGTACAGTGGGGCTATATGCTCTATCACAAGGGTCCGCAGCTCGTGGTCTCGCGGTCGCGTTGGCGCTTCCCGAGCGCGGGGTCCCGGGTTCGATTCCCGGCAGGGTCAGGGATTTTCACCTGCTTCAAGATGACTGGGTGTTTGTGTTGTCCTCATCATTTCATCATCATTCATGAAAGTGGAAAGATTGGACTGAGCAAAGGTTGGGAATTTGTATGGGCGCTGATAACTGCGCAGTTGAGCGCCCCACAAACCGAAACATCATCATCATCGTCCATCGCAAGGATGACCTGATTGCGAAAATATCCAAGGGAGGAGTCACTGTGTTTGTCAACAATACGGACCACTCCTCTGCTCTACCCCTAAATACTGACTTACAAGCAGTTGTAATCGAGATTCATGTGTGTTGCAGGATCGCTGTTTGCTCACTTTATTTATCTCCATAAGATGCAGTAGACTCTGAGGCTCTCACAGGTCTTATGGCAGAAGAACTCTACTTGCCGTTGGGGTCGCATTTTGGAAAGCTCTGAGACGTCTCATGAGTTGTGCATCCTTAACAAAGGTACTCGAACTCATCTCTGTGCTGTAACTGAGACATATTCAGCCATTGACCTCTCTTTCTGCTCTCCAGACCTATCAGACTCTATTCAGTGGGAAGTAATCGACAGGCTTCATTCTAGTGACCATTTCCAACGTAATTAACTTACTAGATGGAGTAATACCTAGACAGAAGCCACGAAAATCGCTGGTCAGCAGGACTAACTGGATACTGTTGAGCCAGCTGCCCATGTTTCAACGCCACGACTACGTCCAGGAATGGGTGGGCCACATCACGCGAGTGATCCATTACGCTCTGACTTGTCGATCCCAAAGTCCTCAGGTCGTCTCAAGAGGGAACCTGTTCCTTAGTGGACCAGGGAGTGCCGCTCAGCAATCCGGGACAGATGTGCAGCTCCTTGATAGTTTAACTTCTGCCCAACAGTGGACAACCTTATAGCCTTTCAGATCGCGAGAGTGAAGGCTTGATGAATCGTTAAGGGGGCAAGACAAAGTCAAGGCAAGCGTTCTTGGATTACACCAAAGTTCCAATACTACAAAAGTACAGGGAGCTATCAGGGGAATTTCCTTTAAACAAAGTCGTTCACCAATAGCAGCAGTGATGAAATAGGGGTGTCTCCAAACACCGCCCAGGAACATTGCCCAGACCATGGCAGGGCATTTTGCAAAAACTACTGCCGATGCCAGCCAGGATGCGGCGTTTAGCCGCTGTGGTGCGGCTGTAAAGGGGGCAAGTTGGCTTCAGATCCCTCAGTTATGAATCTTACAACTGACTTTTCCCCTTGTGGGAGCTGGAATTGGCACTGCCGGAAACTTGTGATGCTGTACCCGGTCTCAAACAAATCCGAGAAAATCCTTCTCGGATGTTTTAATTTTACAAGGAAGACAGGGAACTTTTCCACCTCGTGAAGCAATTATGATATCGCTCCTCAAACCAGGAAAGGACTGAGTATGTTCCAGTAGTTACCGGAGCGTCGCCTTACCGAGCTGTGTAAGGAAGACTATGGAGCGAATGGTTAACCGGCGTCTGGTCTGGCTGTCGGAGACCTGGCAATCCTTTAGGCTCTCTCAGTGTGGATGTCAGAGATTCGGTCCACTCTCGACAACCTGATCCTAACAGATGCAGGTGTTCAACAGGCTTTCCAATGTAAGCATTGCGCTCGTGGTATATTCTCTGACATCAGTAAGGCTCGTGACACTACCTGGAGACACAGTATTCTCGTGGAACTCCATCAATGGGGCTTTCGTGGCCCCGGAGTTGGTCATGCACTGTCGGATCGTTTTGAGCAGGAGAATGGTGCCCCTTGGGGGCAGTATTCTGAAGGTTACCCTCTTTTCCATAGCCATAAATAGTATCACGTCTACGACAAGGAATCCTGTACAGTGCTCCTTATTTGTGGACGATTTTGGTGTTTCATTTACCTCTCACATTGTTGCAACAGCGGCCCGTCAGTTGCAAGTTATAGTGCGATGGTTAGAGGAGTGGGCAGAAAAGAAGTATTTTCGGTTTTTACAGGTAAGTGTATGTGTGTGTGTGTGTGTGTGTGTTCATTTTGATCGTTCCTGTCGTATTTTTCATTTACCTGACTTGCTCATGAGGGACACCATACTACGCCACAAAGACCCAGTGACGTTTCTGGGCATCGTTTTTGACTCCAGACTATAGTGAGAGACTTGAAAGTCAGAACCCAGAAGGCACTGAATATCGTTAAGCGCCTTAGCCCCAAGTCTTTGGGAGCAGACAGGGCGCGAGGCAGACCTTCGATACCACGCTACACGTGCAGGCTGCTATGTGATGAGGTTCCGTCCGTTTACACGGAGTGACAACTGACGCAGCAGCAACCGCTTTTGCCTGTGCGGCGTTCCTTACCCCGGTCATCCGCCGTGCCTGACCTGCACAGGCAGACTGCGGCGTTGTGTCTGACCAGGCCTTCAAGACGCTGAAAATCGGAAATTTTTAGCTTTCCTGTATGTTTGGAAACTGGCACATCTGGGATATATTACAGGAACGAAGCCTAGGAACACAGGTGGCCCTTGTGACTCCAAAGGGATTGAGACCACTCATTTCTAAGTCATTATCAAACTATCACAAACACGCCATCATTGTCTCATTAATCATCAGTCACTTATTAGTTACCATCTCTCTACAATATGCCATATCGATCAAATGCCTGGATGGTTAATGGCTTACCCTCGCTTACAATACTGAAGTAAATGGCAACTTGCAAATGTTTCAAACTTGGTCCCAGTGTGGTGAGTCCACATGGTCATAGAGAGGAGACAAATAAAACTGGAAACGCATTTCCGAATAAAATTTGGCAGCTCTGCAAAGTTTAGATTCGTGTGCTATGCTGTATTCTTACAGGCAGACGCCCTAGTGTGCCACATCGGTTTTAGATGAATTCGCTGTTTCTCACACATTTGCTGTGAAGGTGTCTCATTTTAAGAGTTAATGTTGTGGGAATATTCTGAATTGCTCTCGTAAATGCACATCTTGAGGCACAACGCCATGTCAGTAAGTGCACCACTGCTGAGAGATGTTAATAGGTGCTTAAAATAAATAATAACAATTTCAGTTGTTAAATAGGTAAAAATAAATTATTTTCTCTTTTTAAGTAAGAATAAATCGTTCATTTTCGCCTGTCTTAATACGTTTTCTTGCTATTTACACTTTTCTCTGTTAGTCCCCTGAAAAGTGAAAAAGAAACAGGGCTTTGCTTTCTATTTTGTAAAGTAAAAACTAAATGTACACAATAATTTCCGCAACCCATAACAGATTCATGTCTTAACAAATTTTATGAACTTTGGTTCTAAGGATGATGTGACTGTTTTATAGTTACAAACATATTAATGTAGTTTGAAATACTGTTGTAAATTTAATATTAAGAACAAAAGAAGGCATAAGAGTGTGGAAATCGGTTCTGTTACTAATAATGTGCAAAACTTGACTAATCACATACCTGCATTACCTTTGGGTACAAGCAGAAAATCTCAAAAGATGGCTTGTTTTCTTCTGAAAACCGTTCTTGCAAGGACTGGACTACGGAATCCAAATATGGAATAAAGAGAGATTTTCTGTAGTACTCAGTGACAGAAACTGATGGATGATGTGAACGATGCATTTGTCGTGCAACAACTCGCGGTTGTCGAATGCCAGTGACATCTATTCCAAGTGCACTATAGTTGCTTTCAGCACTTTTCATTATCATTTCAAATTCGGCTTCCGCATTTTATCTGTCATCCAATAACATTTTTACAGTTCTTTGAATATGTTCTAAAACTTCTAACAAGTTAATGTTTACTGATTGTAGGGTATTGGTGACAGGTTCTAGTTTAGCTGAATATTTTGCTATGACTTTTAATGTAACAATAAATGTTGGAGAAGTAAGTGTGCAGTAAAGTTGCCAGGCTTTCTGCCTGGTTTCACGATCTCCTTCTTTAGGTAAAATTGCTAATGCTTCAACAATTTCTAAAAACTTATCATTAAATTTCCTTATAGACTTATGCTTCTCAGACCAACGTGTCTCACACAGTTTTTGAAGGTTCCCAACTAGGACTTTCCTTTGCGTGCTCCCCCGGAAAAAAGAAATTCCTTCTTTGATAATACCAATGGCATTTCTAACCTCTGGTAAGGTGTTCAAATCATTCACAACTAAATTAAGTCTATGGCTAGAACAATGATAGAAGCGAGCCTTGGTCTATTTCTCAGCAATTATCTTCTGTACCCCGCCAGTTTTACCAGCCATCGTACTGCACCCGTCATAGCCTTGTCCTACCATTTTATCTAGATTTAAACCCCAAGCAGATAAAGTAGATATTATTGTGTTGGAGATATGTTTTGCATCTAATCTTGCTAATATTGTAAATCCAAGGAAGTCTTCTCTGACAACATTAGTTGCAAGGTCAAAATAACGCGCAGAAAGAGAAAGTTGTTCTGTGCCTGCAATATCCATTGTTTCGTCTGCCAAAACTGAAAATGATTCGTTGATATTGCTGGTATTAATCAAATCATTTCTTAGTACTTCGGCGCATACATCAATTAAATCATTTTGGGTTCTGTGAGAAACATAGACAGCATTGTTAGGCGCACCCTTAAAATGTTTTCGCCATGTTTCGCCACCTGACTGTTCTCTAAATTGTAACAAATCATCAAATACAGCATTTGAATTTGTTTTTCCTCTTAAAGGTAAGTCATGTAATGCGAAAAGCAATACACAAGAAATAATTGATTTTAACTTTGCACTATTAGTTTGTAATAATTTCGCAAGATTCTCGTTGGCGAGTTCTTCCACACTTTTAGTTTTGTTTGTCACAACAGTAATGAAATTATTTGACTTTTCTATTGCATCTTTATGCCACTCGGAATTCATATGCAGTTTTGCACATTCATGAAACTTTTTGAAATTTGTGAATGGGCGGCTTATGAGTGTGCCATGATGACTACCATGCGTTATGCGTGGGTGGAAAAGCACACAAAACTAGCAGTGGGCACCTATAACAGCTTTAGAATAGACCAGCCACGGATATAGTGACAGCCAGTCTGGCCGAAATGTTCTTTTTGTGCTGTCTATGTCATTCTTAAAATTATAACTTTTTTCAGGTTGCCATGGATTCAATAAAATCTTATACTTTAGGCAATTGTCAATATCCTTTTTTTCAATGTAATTTCCGACATCGGGAATACTGACCAGGATAGTACTACCCTTTTCATCAACGCAGTTGAAGCCAGCAGAGGTACTGGCTTCGTCTTTATTTTCTCCATCAGCACAACTACTGGAATTTTTAGTAGTGATGGTTGCGTTTGACTCACCCTTTTCCTGTGATACCTCACCATAGACAGCATTTTCTTCGGCACCTCCACTTTCATTTGTAGTTTTCATTCGCTTATGAGGTACAAAAAACTTACGTATATCGGTCATTTGCCACTGTATACACTGCGCTTTTACATTCACAGCGCACAAACGTCTATGCAAACCACAATCGTACACCACTGTCCACTTACAACTCACAACCCTTAACGCGATGCGATGCCGAACCGAGCTGAGCGATGACTAAAGAACAGAAGCTGAAATCGTATCACAGTGGTGGGAGGGAGGGAGGGGTTTTGGTTCAACAATGAAACAGCGCGGTGTCCATTAGACCGCAAGCCAACGACTTTGAGTTTCGCGCGATCGTTTGAAGCGGTTTCTTGCGATGGATGTGGAAATATGTACGTGATATGTTCCTATTAGTACATAGCAAGACTCATCTAGAACGTTACGGAAATGAAGGTAACTCACGCCACACCCTGCTAGACCACGTTCGTTGACAGTGGTTCCAATGACGAATATTGCCTACTTCTACAAACGAGTAGCGATATTAGTGGCCACACGGTACCCTTGATCACTTCTTCAGCAAACGAAAAGGAACATAATACAATACGCTAATTTAAATTAGCGTCTGACAATTGTTAACCATTATTTGAAATTTGAAAGAATAAAATTTTGCCGAGTGTGTTTTGTTGTGGAACTGTATTGTGTTGCCAGTTGAGGTTTATGAAGAGGTTTGTACCTAGTGTGGTGGGACGGGTAGATCACATAGCTAATGAGGACGTATTTAATAGAATTGGGGAGAAGAGGAGTTTGTGGCACAACTTGACAAGAAGAAGGGACCGGTTGGTAGGACATGTTCTGAGGCATCAAGGGATCACAAATTTAGCATTGGAGGGCAGTGTGGAGGGTAAAAATCGTAGAGGGAGACCAAGAGATGAATACATTAAGCAGATTCAGAAGGATGTAGGTTGCAGTAAGTACTGGGAGATGAAGAAGCTTGCACAGGATAGAGTAGCATGGAGAGCTGCATCAAACCAGTCTCAGGACTGAAGACCACAACAACAACAACGAGGTGGGAACAGAGAGGGTGACATTTTAGTACCCTTTAAGTCAACATTTTCGAGATGGAACTGTCACCATGGGTATCATTCTTAATGGGACCACATACACATGTAGTAGTTTGTCGATCGGCAGATTCGCTTTATTTTATTATAGCTTATTAGTAATGCCCAGAGTTTGTTAACATGTAAACCGTCTTTCCTTATCAGATATGCATTGTTTACAGTTACTATAATCTCGAATATTCCGGCTATAGATATCTATCTTTAATTTTGTATTTTTCGTCATATAGATACTGTATTATTTTTCAAGGAAGATATTTTTTTACGTTTGTGTTTAACGTCCCTTTATGACACAACTGATTCTTTTAATATGTAAACAACGAACAATGGGCGTACCTTCAGGAAAAACGCTTAAATGTTGCTCAAGAATGCATTTGTAAAAGTTAACAATAAACTGTTGGTTCATCTGATTATTCCCATTGTTGCCTCACTTGCCGTTGATAATTTCTACCACGTGTGGGTGTAGAAATAAAAATAAAGATATATAACAATTTTGCACATCTTCAACGAACGAGATTTCTTAAAGAAAAACACACAATTTTTAAATTTATCATCATTTTTTTAATTTTAGTTCGAGTCTCCTTTAAAGTTTTTCATTGCTCTAGTTCATCCTGTAATTCTGTTTACATATGTTTTATATCATTTTTACGTCATTTTATCGATATTTTCCGGTTATTTTAGTGGTAATTTTACAGGTATTTTAAATCATACATAACTGAGCCCTAAAGTTACAGGTATTTTTTATATTCGTAAACTGAATAAATCTCACTAGGGGCAACTGCCCCCACTACCACCACCACCCCTCCCCTCCCTGCGGGCGCCCCTGGCACTGTATGGTAGTGAAAGAGGGACTGTGGGAAAACCGTAACAGAAGAGAATCGGAGCATATGAGGTGAGGTGTTACAGACTAATGTTGAAAATTAAGGAATGAGGAGGTTCGGCGGAGAATCGGAGAGGAAAGGAATATGTGGAAAACATCGACAAGGAGAAGGTACAGGACATCTGTTAACACACCAGGGAGTGACTGCTATGGTACTAGAGGAAGCTGCGGAGGGCAAAAACTGTAGAGGATGACACCGAAATAATTGAGGACGTGGGTTGCAAGTGCTACTCTGAGATGAAGAGTTTGGCACAGGAGAGGAAGTCGTGGAGGGGCCGCATCAAATAGTCAGAAGACTGATGACTCAAAGAAAGAAAAAACGATAGTATGGTAAAGATCCAGTTAGTTACTGTGGTTGCCGCGAGGTTGAGTTAGAGGTTATAATCTACGTTTACCATGATTAGTTCGTGGAGAAAGTAATAAAAAGAAAAGCATTTTGTGTAAAAGTATGTTCTACAGAGTAGTGCAGAGATAGCTTGACGTAACAGTGCCTCATAACTTCCTTGGGACTGTACAGCTGGTCCAGAAACTAATTCTTGCTAATTAGCGGCTCAGAGAACTTCACTGTACTACGGAATCGTGACGCTCTTAGATCTTTGCCCAGCATAATCTGTGTGATCCTTTCCTGCGTGTCTTGTGACCAATACGTGCTAAGGAACGCGTCCCTGAACTCTGCACATGAGCGACAGCCCACTGCAACATTCTCATATGTTTCGCAATCTGTCTCTCTAAAAATCCGCAAATGAATTCCAGCTTGTATTTTAGTGGCCTGTTCATTATCATACAGGCTATCCAAATTTTTGGATGTAATGGACTGTTATCCTCTTTGTGCACTGAGAAATTTTGAATTGATAGGAAAAGTTTCTGGTCGAATGGTTGACAATTCCTGCCAACGAATTTTCCCTCGTTTCTGCAGCACGTGTCTCCATAAAACGGTGTACAAACCATCCTTGTGCACTCTTGTGTCGTCAGCTTCACGGAAAATGTTTGGTCGCATCTCGTGGTCGTGCGGTAGCGTTCTCGCTTCCCACGCCCGGGTTCCCGGGTTCGATTCCCGGCGGGGTCAGGGATTTTCTCTGCCTCGTGATGGCTGGGTGTTGTGTGCTGTCCTTAGGTTAGTTAGGTTTAATTAGTTCTAAGTTCTCGGCGACTGATGACCTCAGCAGTTGAGTCGCATAGTGCTCAGAGCCATTTGAACCATTTTTGAAAATGTTTCCGTTCGCCAAAGACGTACACAATTGTGTTCTTGATCGGTTTCTGGTTTACCTTTGCGTCTCGGCCGGCGAGCACCCTGTAGTGCGTTCGCCTTTGTGCCGGTGATGTAGCCTCGTGTTGCTCTTCTCTCCTTCCCTGATCATGGTGGAGTGCCACCGAACCATACCGTGATTCTGATCACGCAACCCGTTGACGCGCTTCCTGGACGTCTTTTGTTAGCTCGCTTTGTTGTGAGAAGATCCGAGACTGCTCTTTTTAAACCGCCGATATTTCTGCCTGTTTGTTTTCGATCTGCTCGGCGCGCTTCAAGTTCTCGGAAATTTTTTCTTGCGCTTCCTGGACGATCCTTCTTCCTCGTTTTTGTAGCGTGGTAAGAACCGTTTTTCTTTCACACGTTTCGGTTTTGGCCTGTTTTACTTGTTCTTTCGCTAACCATACATCTTTGCGTGCACCTTGGACTACTAACCTTGCTGCCCTGGCACCGCATTTTGGATCGTTAGCGACCTCCTGCGTGTCTGTCGATGTTTTCTTGACGCTTTAACACCTGCAACTTCTTTCTTAACCCCCTCTACATATTTAGCAAGCTGTTCAGCTATCATCCGTATTTCCTTCGTCTCCTGCTTCTTCTTCTCCGCTTCCTGCACGAATTGCACGAGTGCCTCAAATTGCCTCCAGAACTAAACGAACGCGATTCCATCGCCCTGTGACGTATTGTCCGTGAATGTGATCTGCTACTCCCACTACTGCTACTTCTTGCCCTGCCTGCAGATTCTACCTGGTACTTTGCTGCGGTTTCACCTTCGTGCTCGTTGTCTGACTTAAAATTTTGCGATCGACATATCCACAATGATGATGATGTTGTGGGGCGCTCAACTGTGTGGTCATCAGCGCCTGTACAAAGTCCCAATTTTTACACAGTCCATTTTCTTTTCACAATACAATCTAGTCACTCTCACAAATGATGATGACGACGAAATGGTAAGGAGAACAACCAGTCCTTGGGCAGAGAAAATCCCCAACCAGCCCGGGAATCGAACCCTGGGCCACGTGATATCCACAATGTCACCGTAACTTTCTCCTGATCAATGCTACTGGTCTGGCATTGACCCATTTGTGACGAGATTCGAATGTTCTCACTGCTTTGGAGCAAACGTGCCTTTCTTCCAGTGAACATGCATTCAGGTTTATACTCCGAGAGATTTCAATTGCTCCTCGTAGGAATGCTACACAATTCTACCCTCAAATTTCCTCTGGCGAGCCTCTAATTCTAAATCCCTGAGAACGCATATCAAATGGAAACAACACTGATCTTCGATAAAACGCAAGAGCCACAGACAATCGGCCGTCCCACACGTCAGCACAACAACACCCCTCTCCATCAGGAACAATCAACAGGTGGCACAGAAATCACAAAAGAAATGAATAAAAATACAAAGAAATAACGCACACGAAATTTACAAATCGTCTATGTAGGCTACTGGCCATTAAATTTGCTACACCAAGACGAAATGCACATGATATACTAGAACTGACATGTGATTACATTTTCACGCAATTTGGGTCCATAGAACCTGACAAATCAGTAACCAGAACAACCACCTCTGGCCGTAATAACGGCCTTGATACGCCTGGGCATTGAGTCAAACAGAGCTTGGATGGCGTGTACAAGTACAGCTGCCCATGCAGCTTCAACACAGTACCACAGTTCATCAAGACTGGCGTGTTGTGACGAGCCAGTTGCTCGGCCACCATTGACCAGACGTTTCCAATTGGTGAGAGATCTGGAGAATGTGTTGGCCACGGCAGCAGTCGAACATTTTCTGTACCCAGAAAGGCCCGTACAGGACCTGCAACATGCGGTCGTGCATTATTCTGCTGAAAAGCAGGGTTTCGCAGGGGTCGAATGAAGGGTAGAGCCACGGGTCGTAACACATCTGAAATGTAACGTCCACTGTTCAAAGTGCCGTCAGTGCGAACAAGAGGTGACCGAGACGTGTAACCAATGGCACCCCATACCATCACGCCGGGTGATACGCCAGTATGGCGCTGACGAATACACGCTTCCAATGTGCGTTCACCACGATGTCACCAACCACTGATGGGACCATCATGATGCTGTGAACAGAACCTGGATTCATCCATGGTGTAAACAGAACCTGGATTCATCCCAAAAAACGATGTTTTGCCACTCGTGCACCCAGGATCGTCGTTAGTACACCATCGCAGGCGCTCCTGTCTGTGATGCAGCGTCAAGGGTAACCACAGCCGTGGTCTCTCAGCTGATAGTCCATGCTGCTGTAAATGTCGTCGAACTGTTCGTGCAGTTGGTTGCTGTCTTGCAAACTTCCCCATCTGTTTGCTCAGGGATTGAGACGTGGCTGCACGATCCGTTACAGCCATGCGGATAAGATGCCTGTCATCTCGACTGCTAGTGATACTAGGCCGTTGGTATCCTGCACGGCGTTCCGTATTACCCTCTTGAACCCACCGATTCCATATTCTGCTAACAGTAATGGATCTCGACCAACGCGAGCAGCAATGTCGCGATACGATAAACCACAATCGCGATAGTCTACAATCCGACCTTTATCAAAGTCGTAAACGTGATGGTACGCATTTCTCCTCCTTACACGAGGCATCAAAACAAAGGTTCACCAGGCAACGCCGGTCAACTGCTGTTAGTGTATGACAAATCGGCTGGAAACTTTCCTCGTGTCAGCACGTTGTAGATATCGCCACCGGCGCCAGCCTTGTGTGAATGTTCTGAAAAGCTAATCATTTGCATATCACAGCATCTTCTTCCTTTTGGTAAAATTCGCGTCTGTAGCACGTCGTCTTCGTGGTGTATCAATTTTAATGGCCAGTAGTGTATTTAGCGGTAGCACTTCTTATGATCACGCGAAACTAACTTAACGTACTGCACCAACTGAACTTCAACATGAGAAAGCAGAAACCACATAGCGGAAATTGCACCTGACGGTCACAGAAGGTGCCATCAATTCATGATCCTGGCAGAGGTCTCCAAGTTGCAAGACTACACTGGACTTGCGGTATGTTTCGGAAGGCGGCAGGCGACTGTGAGTTTCCGTCCTGACGGCAATCACTTCGACTACTAAGCCCTCCACTTAACTACCTGGCCCATGCGTCGGCTAAACTGATGTTCCCCTTTGAATCTGTTTGTTGTTCATTGCCTGCATTAGAGGTTATCACATGTATCAGAACCTAAATGAACTTGAATGCCGAGCAAGAGGTCGCGCACGAGGCAAAATGGTGGCCCTATAATTCTTTTAGCCAACTGTTGACGTTTGATTAATATATCAACACGGGATCGATCTTTTATAAAAGCTGTTGCACAAGTTTATTGATTACAAATAGGCCAAAATATACAAGTTAAGCTTGATGACAAATAAATATGGCGGTACGAATATGCAGCAATAACACACCCCTGGGTGGCGGCTGTTTGGCAAAGACTAAGTTTTGTCTAACTGAACTTTTTACTATGGCTCTGAAGGCGGGTAACGCGAAGTGTCTAATACCGAATGGACTGTGATGGATTATTCTACACAGAATAGCTGAGAACAAGCGGCGTGACTGAGATCCTGTCTGACCCTGAATCCGAAGACCCACTCCAGGCTGGAGTGTGAATCACAAGTCCCACTCCAGACCGGAGTCGCCTTCAGAAGTGCAGTTTTCCCTCTCCACAGTTTCCATCAAACCTCGGTAAACCCCACAAAAGCACTCCTGCAATCGCCCCCACAAGAGCTTCGTGCCAATCATAAGACTACATGAGCTCCATGTCTCCCCTCTAACACATCTGCTCTGCTCCTTGTCTATACCTAATCAAACTTAACAATATTCTTCTTTTTCAGGAGAAGCAGCCAATCCCTGACCCGCACCTTTTCGGAGAGGCAGCTTGTTTTGAGTTTCCGTACAGCTCTAAAGTGAACAATACATTCGTCATGGAGATCATTATCTACACGTCCTGAAATTACCATATATTAGGCCAGGGCCCCAGCTAAACTGTATCATAGCCTTTCTTCCTCAATTGAGCATTGGTGATAATGGAACTTAAAGCTTCTCGAATTTTGACATCTAGATCTACCTCAAGGCTAGGTATCTTGGGAAGAGGATCAACCCCCTCATTCTGTTCCTTTGAGATATCAACTCGTGTGGAGTGAAACCTGTGGAAGTGTGTGGCAAATTATTGACTATCTCCTCAAAAGGTGTCACGAAATCAACCCAACGAGTTTACTTGTCGGGAATGTACATCCGAACAAATCTGTTAAACTCCTTGAAGATCCTCTCAGTGAGATTCGACTGAGGCCTAGAACGTGATATTAAGATCTGCTTGACATTGTGATGGGCCAAAAATTCACGCCGTTTGCGGCAGGTACAGTTGGATGCATTATCTGAAAGTATAGATTCGGGGACTCCGAATCTAGGGAAATAGTCATTTTCAAGACAGCGTATAACAGGCGGAGTACAAGATGTCTTCATAACATACATTCGAACATATTTTGTGAAGTTGTCGAGAACAGCAACGACGTATTTGACACCTCCCCTACCCATCGGTAGAGGGCCAGCCAGGTCAATGCTAATGAGCTGATTAGGTCTTTCGGCGGATGATCGGAATCAATGGAATTAAAGTAGGAATATTCAGAGCTTTCGCCTTTTGGCAGATAACACAGAATTTTAGCAACTTGTGTATCCGACGATGTAGGTTGGGCACATAACAGTAAGTAGCAATCTTCTTTTTACACTTCCGTGGGCTATAGTGGCTCCAAGAAATGTGGGTATAGCACAAAAGATATTCGACAAAACTGCTAGGTATACAAACAAGCCACTTGTCTGATGACAAAGAGGTGCGATGAAATAATACCTGATTGTGAATCTTGAAGAATTTAGACAACTTATGGTTTGGATTTTCTTGAAGAAGCCTCATTACTTTTCCCCACTTAGGATCTGTGCTCTGTAGTGTCTGGGTTTGCTTGCACAGTTGCAAGAAATATTTCCTATGAATGGGATCCTGCATAAGAAGAACTTTGTAATTCGACATCTGTTCTACCAACTCACTTATCTCAGGCAGGCCTTCTAGTGAACGAGAAAGTGCGTCTGCAACAATGTTATCCTTGCCCGCTATATACACGTTATCAAAGTCGTATTCTTGCAAAAATAAACACCACCTGGTCAGGCGCGGATGTTGTAATTTACAGGCCGGAAGACGCGAAAGTGCTTGATGGTCCGTAAATACTTTTATCTTTCTACCAAAAATGTTATAATTAAACCTCTTGAAGGCCCAGATAACTGCAAGTGCCTCCAGCTCAGTAACTGAATAGGACTTTTCACATTCTGTTAAGGTCCTACTCGCAAAACTAACCACTCTGATTTGCTCTGTTTCGTCTACTAATTCAATCTGAAACAAACAGGATCCAATTCCAACAAACGAAGCGTCTGAGATGATATAAAATTCTTTATCCATTTGTGGATGACAGAGAATGTTACTGTTTAAAAGATCATCTTTAATTGCCTGAAAAGCTTTCTGACACTCTGGTGTCCAATTCCAATGCGTACTTTTCTTCAGAAGATTGTGCAAAGCGGGACTGTTCATTACTTGACCAGATAGAAGTCGTCGAAAGAAAGACGAAAGACCGAGAAATCCTCTTAGATGACTCTTAGTTACCGGTGTAGGGAAATTCTTAATCGCAGACAACTTTTCCGGGTCGGGTTTAATCCCTTCAGGTATAATCATATGACCTAAAAACTTTACCTCACCTTTTCCAAATTTTGACTTTTTCAGATTTGCTGTAACACCATGTTCTTGAAATCTCTGAAACACCTTTCGTAGAGTAGCTAAATGATCTTTCCAGTTCTTAGTGGCTATCAACACGTCATCTACATAAACAGTTACCTCATCCAGAAGTTCAGGTCCTAACACAAAATCGAGAGCAGAAATAAATATTCCCGAGCTTACATTTAAACCAAAAGGCATGACCACAAACTGATATGAGCGGCCGGCAAATATAAAAGCAGTATATTTCCTGGATTCCTTGGCCAATTGCACCTGGCAATAACTGCTTCTTAAATCAAGTGTACTCAAAAATCTAATGCCATGAAATTTTTGCAAGTGCTCCTCAAGCGCTTCAGGCCGAGTCCTTATCGGTACAATTATTTTGTTTACTGATCTGGCGTCCAGTACTGGTCTGGCACTACCGTTCTGTTTAAGCACAGACAACAAGGGAATTGAGTACGGCGAATTAGATAACTCGATAACATCCCAACACAGCATTTTCCTAATCTCATGCTTTACAGCTTCTCGTCGGGCGTAGGGTACTGAATAGCTTGCTTTGCAGAACGTTGAGTGGGGAATCACTTCCATTTTATACTCGAACCCTTTTATTACTCCTGGTTACTTGGAAAAGATTTTCTTGTAACTTAGTAATAAATGGAACAGCTCATCTTTGTGCTCCTCCCTGAGTTCAGTCGATGCCTTGGATTTAGCATCGATCTCGTCTTTGTCAGGAAGTAAGTCTTCATACTCATTGTCATTTATGTCATCCCATTTAGTCAGGTCATTTGTCTGACCAAACCACGGTATGTCTGTCCTCTGCCGTCTCCAAACCTGATGCAATGTCAACACCGCCTTCACTTTACTCGTTAACGAGTTAACAACAACTGGTTGTTGATTTACGATAAAGGTACACACTCCAGATTCAATATCTGTCACTGCTTTTGTTTGTCGAAGAAACTCCATCCCCAAGAGACATGGAACTGACAAGTTCTTTACTATTAGAAAGTGGCAAAAAACCAAAACAGATTCTATCTGCAGTTGAGGCTGTGTCTGTAAACTAACTCTCAGTTTCAATAGACCAATTACTCCCGATATGGAGCAACCCTGAATCGGCAATGATAAAACTTTTGAAACAGAAGACACCTGTCTGAAGAGACATGATGACATGACATTGATGTTTGCTCCTGTGTTTGGCTGTGACAGGAATGTTGGCAATAGAAATCTTAATCGAAGCCTGGACCTGTTCATCATAAATGTCATTAATGTCTTGAGCTTCTCTGTCAGGTGCAAGGTCATTTCGTAAGTCGGTCTCATAATCGTACCGTATCGCATTAACGTACTCAGAATCAGAGTATTCGTTGGTACCCCCACTGGAACCGGCAGCGACCTCTAGGAGGCTGAAAGGCGCTGCCTCTAATTTTCCGCAGGATGCTTAGTCTGTTTGTCATTCATGGCCTTAAGTGTTTGTTCCGTTTCATATTGGTGCTGGTTATGTGGTACAAATGCCGGTGTAAAGGGTTCAAATCCACTGGGTGCATTCACTTGTGATTAGAATACTTGAGGCGGCTGCTGTCGCCCGATCTTTTGGTTGCCGTCAAAACCATTTCCTTGTGAAGAAAGTTCGCATTTGGTGCCGTTTGAAAATTGTTCCGCGGTCCTCTGTCCTGTGAAAAGTTGTTCTGATGTGCTGGGTGGCCTCCGCCTTACCCATGCCACTTGCTATTTTTCCACCTATAACTCTGATTGTACACTGGCCCATTTGAAAAATTACCAGTCGTTTGTGGAGAATTTCCATACTGCTCAGGCGCAGAATTAAAGTGTCGGTTTCCGTACTGCTGTTGTACCTGGTGGTTATAAATTGGGTGGTATCTCTGCTGGTAACTGTAATTGGTTTTCTGCTTCCGTTTAAAGTTATTGCCGTTTGCGTTTTCATAACGGCTGGCAGGTTGGTACCCGCGATCACAGTAGCGCACTCTCTCCTTCGGCGCATTGTTGTCCGCGTGCGATGCATTCTGCTGGCTGCCAGGGAAGAATTTGCCGCTGCCAACCTTGGAGCGCACATCCTCGCTAATTAAATCTAAGGAATCCAGCACAGAAAGGAATGCATCCGTGTCTTCTTCGGATACATTTACTAGTCTCTCTCTGATAGACACAGGGAGTTTACTTTTGAGAATCATAATTACGTCTTTGGAAGTAATCGCAGAATCCCAGAATTTAATTTTTGCTAGATACTTCTCAAAGTATCGCCAGAGACTTCCATGCTTCTTCCGCACCATAGACCTCCTTCCTCAATCTCTGCTGTACCCCATTACTCCAAAATTTTGCCAAGAACATTTTCTCAAACTCTTTATAATTCCCACACGTGTCTACCATTTCCGTTCCCCACAATGCTGCATCACCGGAAATAAATCCAGTGACGAACTGAATACGCTGTCTGTCTGTCCAGCTCCTGGGAAATATGCCGGAACAATTCTTTAGGAACGCGATCGGGTGTATTTCTCGCTTCTGCGGATGAAAAACAGGAAAAGTATGATGCTTAATTACACTTTCCTCTTTCATTAAACTCACAATTGTGGGCGGATCATTTATTTTCCCCACTCGGGGCTCAACAGAACTGTTGTTTTGCATGTAATCAGGCGGTGAACCATAAGGAGTTGACTGACATTCGTCACCGTCTATAAAGTTGTTCCCTAAAGTCTGCGTATGCGTGTGCGGATTTTCTACTCAGTTTCTCAATTTCTCGTCCACTACTTGCTGCTTCCACTCAGGAAGATCCCGTGTACGTGTCCTCCGAATCTGTCCCAATTCAGAAACCACTGTGTCTCCCGACATACCAGGAGCAGCTAAGATTTCATATGTTACATCCTTGACAGTCTCCCTAAGCTCCTCCCTGACCTTCTTTTCGATAAAAATATATTTACCCTTTATCCATTCACCGTAGTGTTCCGACAATGCCTTCGAGTGTGCTTTCAAGGTGTTCTTAACCTGTTCTTCGATATTGATTGAGTCTATCTGCCTCGACAGATCCTCTACTACACCTTCAATGTCAGATTGTATATCTTCATCTTTGTGGTGATTGACAAAGCTTTACTTTTGAGTGGGTTGCTTAGTGAGTACAGACATCTTGTCCCTGTGGCAAATTTAACCACCGATGAAGTGACCTGTTGCTAAAAATCTGAGAGCATCTTTAATATGTTCCTGTGCGGAAATGCTCTGGCTCATAACGGTGTCACTGCAGCTGACTTTGTATTCCTCGACGTCCGGCAACATATCATTCCTATAAGGTTTCGATAATCGGCTAACTGCCTTGCAGTTCTTTAATCAGAGAAGTACGATTGTGACGACAACTCTACTCCTGCACCCCAGTACCACGATTTTTTTAGTTATGTTCATGTTCAGCGCTGCAACATGTTCTGCTACAGTACCGATAATAATACGTGTTCGATCAGTTTTCGCAGGGAACACGGTTGCAACTAACGTAGTCCCCACGCAAGATTTTAGAACTGATAATTCCACACGCCACACCTGCGCGCGTAACTGCGCTCGGGTTCCGCCATTTACACGCAGACGCTTGCATGCGGCATTGCTGAACGCCGCCTTGCGTGCGTGTAAGATCTAGGACTGTTAGTATTTTCAAAAATCTCGGATACCCGATATACCGATATTTAGAGGAACGCATATGGGGCACTGTTGTGCAAATTTGATTGCAGTTAACCTCTCACATCTTATTTTCTTAATTTTTCATTGGCTATCTGTCGAAATAAACCTTTTATCACGCTTATGTAGGAAAACTGCGGCGTGAAGCTAAACGTTGCACTTTATGTTGGTAGAGAAGAGCGCCGATTACGTCAGCATTTCCCCTCACACGCCTCCATCCGCCACAAAGACCAATCTTGTGATTTAGTTTTTTTGTGCATCATTTTCAGCAATTTTTTTGAAGAATGCCGATGTGAAGAAATACTACACTAGTTGCGTTAAAAGTAGATTTTTAACGCGACTGATGTGCTGTTTCTTCACACCCGAAAGTGCAGTCAGACTTTTTTTGTACTACCTACATCAAAGAGAAAGACTGAATGTGATGAAAGCTCAAAAACTAATAATATTCGTTCACACAGTGGAAGTAAAATTAATATCTACCAGAATTTCAAAAGAACAAGTTCAAATATTTACCGAAAACAGCGACAAAAATATAATATAAAATTAAAATACCGGCATTCGATACTGCCATTTTGATATCGACATTCCGATATATCGGGGATGTCATATCGCCGGGAAATATCGATATACCGACATCTTATAACCATCCGTAGTACGAACGTGTTCCTGAACTGCACTAGAAGCACTTGCGCGCCTCACTTTCAGGCGCGCGCGTGGATGCGTCCCCCTTATTATTCGCGCAGTTAATGCCGCAGGTGTGATGTGGCTGAGGGCCCCTCACCATGGCGGCCACAAGTGAGCGCTAATTCTGGCGCCCGTCGCTTGGTCTGCGGTGACGGCCGCCGCGAGCGCTACCGTCGCAAAATGGCCGCCACGCGCGCACGCGCGTCCGCAAACTGGGGCCGGGTACTGTAGTCGGGTAGAAACCGCAAATTGCACGCGCGCCCACTCGTTTCTAGCCGTGCACTGATGGTGAGGTGCCGTTCCACACGTCATCAGGGTCGGAGAAACAGTAGTCGCATTACTCGCCGCTACAACCGTTTATTGCGGCCGTACGCAATTTCTGTCTGACAAATTAATGTAGTACCGTACTCAACTTTTAAGTTAATGCTAATGACATCGACTACTGTCCCTGAGATGTGCAATGAGTATCTTCACTACAGCTTTGCTGAGCACCACAGCAACGTGCTTATTAATCAGTCCACCGTTATCGGCCATGACAGTCGTTCGCTTTGCTGCCTCTGGACGGTGAGATCCTGGGGTTGATCCGCGGTTGGGTTCGAGGTTTTCTTCGCCTGGAAACTGGGTGTCTGTGGAATTCTCATCATTTCATCTCATTGACGTCCAAGCTGTCTAATTTGTACCGGACCACCGAAATTTGTGAATTTTTTGAAGATGTCTTGGTGGGGAGGCCGCATCTTGCAGAGGGAGCATCAGGCATGTTAATCGCGGATTTCGGTGAGTCTTACGTATTTGTGGACGGACCCGTCCTAAGTACCTGTTTAGCGGATTTCCATGCGACGACCCCTTATGCCCAAGAAAAGCGATCTTCAAATTGTATGTGTATCTCCCGTACACATGACGTTGGTCAAGTTTCCACCAATCATTATAAAGGAAGAAGAGGTTTCGTTTTTTGAAATGACCCATCTGTGGTCTCAATACGTAGCAGTTTGCTTGCTTCGTCTGGAAAATACTAATTAGAAATTGTAATGTCTTCCTTTATAATAATGGCCTCTCTGTCGGTGGATATTTGGACATTGTGCTTAGTGTGCTGTACAATCTTTGTAGATGTCCCATGACAGGTTTTGGCTCATAATGTATTCTATGTTTTACCTTTTCATTGACGATACGATTCTCGTGGCAAAAAAAAGTATGTAATATACGTTGTTTGTATATTATAATAGTGATGTCCTGGTTTGTTTCGATCTTTGAGATCAACGCCATCTGGTGTAAAGTTGAAATAACACCGTCCTAGAGTGCTGCCCTCAGTCTGGCATGCAACGTCTCAAAACAGGATCCTATGCAAGTAGGCCCAACGGCAAACACACAAGATTGTACGTTTGTCTTGTACTGCTCACCTGTGTGAGCTTTCCTAAGCATATTCTAAGTACTTGTACTCAATATTGAGCCGTGTATCGACTCGTGCTACACCTTATGTTTTAATTGCATTGGTTTTCCTTTACTTCCCCTGACATGTTTGTTTGATATGTTGTCTGTCATTAAGTGGCTGCTTGATTGTCTTTTCCCTCTGCTATCCATATCTGCGTTTTGCTTCCGTGAAACTGCTATCGAGGAAGTGAGATCTTTGACCGGTGGTAACTTCGTGTGGTGACGAAGAAGTAGGGGTGCACTCAGAGAGTCTGGTGGACCAAGCGTGGTCAGTGTTACCGAGTCGCCACGTGATGTATGTCGGTTGTGTGTAACGAAGGGGGGGGGGGGGGGGGGGAGTTGACGGAAGAGCTCCCCGCGGGTTGGTTGTATACAGAATCGCCGAACGAGCAGTTGCTGTTTATTTCACCTCGGTGGGACGTTAACAAGCTTCTTTAAGTCCACTGTTTCAACACTGGAGTTTAAAAAGGAGACACCTAACGTGAGAGAGCGGTCACTACCCGTCAACGTTGCAGAGGAGACGTGATCTCCGGTGGGAGAGCGTGTTGTCACGTGACCGTGGCCTATTGGGTACACTGGGGACGCGTGCGCGGTCGGATGTGTGGATCCTTGCCATCGGAGGTCGTGTACTGCCTGTTCGAGCATAGTTGCAAGTTTAGTTAGTGGAAGGTTTAAACATTAAGTAATAAGTTTGTGTAACCAGTGTCACTTCTGTCTTGTGGCCTCCGGCGACCGGGTTTCCTGTCCCCGGCACCGGAGTAATTGAAGACAGTGATCTTTCCTCCTCCTCTCGATACTGCCTGATGGGAGGTGTAGTTTTGGCAGTTTAATTGTTTCGCTAATCTGTCGTGTGTTATGAGTAAATTCTTGCTTCTTGTTGGTTGATCATGTGGTCGCTCATTCAGGACTGTGTGGTGTAATGTTTCCTTGCACGAAGTTAGGTCTAATTCTGTCAGCAAGCTAAGCCATCTTATTGCAAGTTTTCGCTGGCTAAAAGTCGGTGCAGTGACCAGCCTAAGAGTGGCAATTGTGTTTACGGGCGTATTTAAACTGGTCAGTATTCTGCCTAGTCTGAGCATCCCTGAGTGGGTGATTTGTAGCCGCCTTACACGTCCGTCATATCTGTTGGGTTCTAATGATATTCCAGGACACTTTTGTTTTAAAAACCTTTTAAATTCCTCCATTCCTTTATTGCCATTAGTCGTGTGTTTGCTGAGACCTTTGATTTTTTTTAATGGCGGTGTTGGTAGCTTCACTACCTCACCGTACTTTATTAACAAAGTTCCGTATTTACTTTAGTAGCCTGTTTACTAATCTTTTTTAAACTGTTGTATTGCTATAAATTACTTGATTGCCGTTAACGCCGTGTTTTGAAAGGCTGTTATTGCCGTACTGTTAGCTTCTGTGGTTTGTTTTTTGTTTTTGGTTTTTTTTTATTAATTTTAAGCTGTTGTATTGCTATAAATGACTTGACTGCCGTTTTACAAGTAGTTTTTAAACTGTTGCATTGCTGTAAATTACTTGATTGCCGTTAGCGGCGTGTTTATAAAAGGCTGTTTATTGCCGTACTGCTAGTTTCTATAATATATGAATGAAACATTTGTGCGCGAAAATGTCAACTCGACAGTAAACTACTAGAAATTTGGCCCCGTTTCCCAACTTGTGGTGTGGCTTGTAGTAACCGTAACCACTGTGTGTGTCAAATATGTACTTCCCTTCATGATGTTCTATTGCGGTATTTGTATTATTCAAATGGCTCTGAGCACTATGGGACTTAACTGCTGAGGTCATCAGTCCCCTAGAACTTAGAACTACTTAAACCTAACTAACCTAAGGACATCACACACATCCATGCCCGAGGCAGGATTCGAACCTGCGACCGTAGCGGTCGCGCGGTTCCAGACTGTAGCGCCTAGAAGCGCTCGGCCACCAAGGCCGGCGGTATTTATATATAAGATTTCCTAATCTGTCTTTTGTGTAAATTTTGCACACAGTTATCTGACGATGTTTACTCAAAACGCGTCGTACATAAAGGTTTAAGCGATAGAGATGTTTCCAGGGAATTACTAAATGCCAAATACCTGGACGATATCAAAATGATGGATATTGTTGGTTGTACAGGTATTTGGCCTTCTCCGTGCTACACCCTCACAGCAAGAGGAGATCACTGGCTCAGAGCTACGAAAACCAGTGACAAGTGGCGAGTGGCGAGTGCAGGACACACGGCGGGCCCCCCCGTGCCGCGGGCGGCACGGGGGGAAGCGACGGCGCGCACGTGAGCGGCAGGGGAGACACGTTCTTAGCAAGCGCTGCTACACCAGACGTGTCCTCTGCCGCGGAATTCACAGTCGTATGCAAAATGTGCATGTACGAGAAAAAGTGAAAGGATAAAAAAAACTGCCGGCCGTGGTGGCCGAGCAATTCTAGGCGCTTCAGTCCGGAACCGCGCGACTGCTACGGTCGCAGGTTCGAATCCTGCCTCTGACATGGATGTGTGTGATGTCCTTAGGTTGGTTTGGTTTAAGTAGATCTAAGTTCTAGGGGACTGATGACCTCAGACGTTAAGTCCCATAGTGCTCAGACACATTTGAACCATTTTTGAAAAAAAAAAAGAACGAGTGACTGCAGTGTATGGTCTGGTAAATCACCACCCGCCACGACGGACTGAAAGAAACTAAAACTCATAAGCTAGATACAGCGTGACACGAGTAACTTTTCGGTCTTAAATTACTTTTGGCCTCATAAACTCATTTACAATCTATTTTCACCTAGACGAATAGCGACTAGGTCTCTTGAAATGAATAGCAATTCCTTCTCGTAGCTTCAATGATAATCGAATTGTGGGTGTCAACTTTTTGTTGAGTTTATCGGCTTTCGGAACGTGCCCACAGCCGTCTCAACACTGACGGTGGTGGATTACAGTTTGTGGCAATTCAGAGTAGACATCAGTTTAAGAACCTTCAACATCGCAGCGCGTCAGCAATCGCTGGTTAATATATTAAAAAACTAGAAACCTGCCTCGACTGCGAAAAAAGCACCTAGTGTTAACCTAAGTTTTGTCGTAGATAACTACACCTTCTTCAGAACAATAAAACCCACAAGTGCCTGAAGATCTTCTTAGGCACTTGTGGGATTTATTGTTCTGAAGAAGGTGTAGTTATCTCCGACAAAACCTAGGTTAACACTAGGTGCTTTTTTCGCAGTCGAGGCAGGTTTCTAGTTTTTTAATAGACATCAGTTTGTGTCGTACCCTGGTACCAACTTACATAGGCTTAAAAAATGCACTGATCCGACATAAAACAAGTCTTACAACGACTGTGTATTGAAACGAGTAAACAAGATGAGAATGGGACACAGGCTACACAGAGGTAATCGTTCTTTTTCTTCTGTAGTGATCAATCCAAGGATTGGTTTGCAACAGCTACAATGGCAGCTTGTCTCCACTCTGTGCGTCTTTCAGCTTTTCTCTTCATTTCTTTATAGGTGTTACATCCCACATCTTTCACGATTTGATCCATGTACTTCAGCCGTGGTCTTCCTCTTGGTCTTTTTCCCTCGACATATCCCTCTATGATTGTGTTCAGGAGTCCTTTATGTCTTAATAGATGGCCTGTAAATTGCACTCTTCTTTAAACAATGAAACTCCAGAAGCTTCTCTTCTCACCTGCTCTTTCCAGAATCACTTTGCCGATACATTTTATTTTGAGCATGCGTCTATAGCACCACATTTCAAAAGAATTTGGCTTCTGGTCTTCCTCTGTCCCGAGAGTCCATGTTTCACACCCATAGCATGCCACACTCCACACATATGATTTCAAAATTCTTTTCCTGACTTCAAGGCTGATGCTCTTAGATGTGAAGATGTTTTTCTTCTTGTTAAAAGCAGCCTTTGCTTAAGCAATTCTATTTCTCACTTCTGCCTTGCTCCTTCCATCCCTGGTAATATTACTGCCCAGATAAGTAAATTTATCAACTTGTTCAAGCAGTTCATTGCCTACATGAGCTTGGACTTTCACTTGATCTGTTTTGTAGGATGCCAGTACTTTTGTTTTTGCTTTATTAATTCTCACATTATATTCTTCCCCCATAACTTTATCCATTCTATTCAGGGTAATATGCCATAAAATTCCTATTGCTAACACAATAAAAAAATAAATTTACGATTTACGAAACCATTTATTTGTGATCTGGTTTTCATTTTTAACTCTTGGTTCTCATTATGTTCCTGAGATACCTACAATGTAGCCGAAATCGATCTGCCATAAACAGATCACAAATTTACGGCCGATCCTGCCATTTCTCGTACCTTGGATCGCCCTTGGTTCACATTTCGAATATTCACAATGAAATTCAATTTAGTGACTGCGTATGTAAATTAACAATAAAAAGTTCTTTTGTAAGTCCGGTAACAATTGTTTCAAATGCTGCGGACAGAGAATCGAAGGTATACAAGTAGCATCTAGACAGAACACGACAACAGCGTACAAGAACAAGTATCAACTTGATTTTTTAACTGGAACTGTGTTGGTATCTGCCGCCAGAATAGTAGATCGCTGTAACTCTTTTTGTAGATTTAAAGGGAATCAGGGAGTAAAAATGCACTGAACACAGGAATTATTGTGCTGTTGTGGCAGTTGAATGGCCCGCCAGGATGAAGTTTACGCCACTCTCCAAATAAGAAATCTAGCGCCGCCGCGGCAATAGATACGCGATGTTTACACTACACACGAAGGAAACCTGTGTCATCAGGGGAAGAGGTACGTGCTCAGTTGCCCTTCGGAGGAGCTAGCCGAAGTGCAGTGGAACCACAGTCTGCGCATATCAGATTTGTTGTGGTTAATGTTGAAATATGTTTACAGTGTTTAGCTTGTAAAAAATAAAGTGATCTTGCGGCATTGATGGGCCGAGAGACTCCAGTTGGGGGAGTTGAGCCGCCAGGTGCAGTTCGTGCTGCAGGTGGCGCCACGCTGGGCGGGACAACACAACACCCAGTCCACAGGCGGAAAAAAAATCTCCAGCCCGGCCGGGAATCGAACCTGGGCCCGCTGCATGGTCGGCAACCACGTTACCACTTCATTTTATTTTTTATTTTTTTTTTAATAGAAGGAACGGTCTCGGAGGCAAAGTGGGCAGGGGTCACGATGTCTCCATCGCGGAACAGGAACATACGGAAGGGGTAAAAGCCCATAGAAGAATATTCATTTACTTAGTGACAAAAAAATAGATCCGCCTTTTCCAGATTTGTCTCTGAATGAATGCAAAATAAACAAAAAGCTACACTTCTGTAATACGCACATGCGTTGTCGGTACTCCATGGACACCGCTGCCTCATTTTCATGGAATGTGTTTTTGTGTTGTCGTGAAGGTATCGTTACCTGTTCATCTCCTTGTGTGTATGAATCAAAGTTATCTCCTGCGATGAATAATCCAGCTACAGGTCGGATCGTGGAAGACGCTCCGCAAGAAGTTCGAAAAGTATTGACTATACTTAGGGTTCTTCACAGTAGCACAATGACGGGGCCAGCCCGTAAAGGTAAGTCCTACGTATTTAGTTGGTTTTACGACCTTTATATTTGACTGACTTATCGTCTAACCGAAGTTTAACGGATTCCTTTTCGCAACTCACGTGGACGATCACACACATTTCATTATTTAGGGCATACCAATTTTCACACCGTACAGACATTTCTTTAAAATAATTTTTCAATCTGTTTTGATCTTCTGAGGACTTGACTAGACGATAAACGACAGCATCAACGATAAACAATCTAAGACGGCTGCTCAGATTGTCTCCTAAATATAGATAAGTAAGAGCAGGGGGCCTATGACACTACCCTGGTGAACTCCAGAAATCACTTCTGTTTTACTCTATGACTTTCCGTGGATTATACAGATGGTTCTGAGCACTATGGGACTTAACGTCTATGGTCATCAGTCCCCTAGAACTTAGAACTACTTAAACCTAACTAACCTAAGGACAGCACACAACACCCAGCCATCACGAGGCAGAGAAAATCCCTGACCCCGCCGGGAATCGAACCCGGGAACCCGGGCGTGGGAAGCGAGAACGCTACCGCACGACCACGAGATGCGGGCGTGGATTATACAGACGGTGACCTCTCAGACAGGAAATTACGGATCCAGTCACATAGCAGAGACGATATTCCATTAAAAGAAGACGAATTCAGCCCCAAGAGAACAAGCCAAGGAAGACAGCTACCAACGAAAGGCGAGACTTGCCACTTGCAGCTGCTGCAATAAATCCAAATAGCAGTTGTCATAAAACACAAATAGAAGTTGGTATAAGCCAAAGTAGCATTCTGCACATTGTTGGCAGACATAAATATCACTCACCGCACATTACAGAACATCAGTGGCAGTAATTTTGAACATCGTTCTGAAAGCTTTCAGCTAGACGGTAATTTTGTTGACAAAGTTTTGTTTACTGTCAGGGTCGTATTCACAAGTCACGGGAATGCTAATGCGAGAACGGAAAACTCACATCAGGTTCGTCGAATGTTCACCAACTACAGTGGATTGTGAGTGTGTGGTATGACGTAATCGGGCAATAAGTAACTGGCTCGTATTTAATCGATGGTAGCTGACTTTTTTAGATACTCTTGTTCTTAGAAATTGTGGCTTTAAGAACACGTTAAATGATGTGATACATGGCTAATAAGTCTTCAGTAATAAGAGATACATTCGTAAGCTTATTTTGAAACCGCACAGCGGTTAGCACACATTCGGAAGGACGATGGATCAAACACGCGTCCGGCCATTCTGTTGTAGTTTTCCGTGGTTTCCCTAAATTGCTTAAGGCAAATGCCGGGATGGTTCCTTAGAAAGGGCACGGCCGCTTTCCTTCTCCATCGTTCCATAATTCGAGGTTGTGCTCCGTCTCTAATGACCTTGTTGTCGACGGGACACTAACACGCGGATCTCCTCCTTCCGCCCCTATTTTGAAACCAGAGGGTGGGAATACGTGCGGTCGCTTAAACTGACGACGTCGGACCTGTTCCTCCTGCGCCATACAAAGCACGCGCAGCTCCACGACAGGATACGGGAGAGTCAACTGCTGCTGCACTACGCAATGCGATTTCTCCCCGTGTGTCGGCAGCAGTGCGTACACCAGTGTTGCAGCTTATAAGAAACCATTGTGATGCAGGTAGATCTGTTTAAAAATCACAAAAAGAAGTATTATTGCAGAAAATAATATCTTCATTGCTTTTTTGTTCACTACCTTTGATTTCATGTTTTTCATACACTGTTTTTTTCAAGTACGATTATTACCAATGAGCAAATGACACACCATACACACACGGACGGAGGAAGTAAACTGATTTCCGTTTAAAATTTTGTCCTAGAAATGGAACCATTTTTTCATTACGAAATATCCCTTTTCTAGCATCCGAAGTTCTCATGCGTATCCGACTGTTTGTTGAACACTGTTGGAGGTAAAAGAAAGTTAATTGTCTCACCTAAATGCCTGGTCAATATCTTCCCGGCGATATAAAACGTTCGATAATTTGAAAAGTCCAGCGCACTCGTCTAGTGGCGTAAGCCGCGCGACGGCGGCCGCCACAACAGCCGCGAATGCCACGCTGCGCTCCATACTTCTTTTTTCTTTTCTTTTTTTTCCAGCGCGATTTCTTGTTCGACCTATTAAAGAGTTGCTCCACGAACTACGCCTCATCGGGGTTTGCTATTCTGACAGCAAAGAACAGTATGGCTCCATCCAAAGGAGCGAACTTGATGTCCTTATTTAGGTTATGACCGCAGTTTCGAGAACGCACTACAGTTTTGCCCTGATCACTGAACGACAACGTGAAAACAGATCACATACGTCTTTAACATGCAGAAAGTAATCTGAGGCGAAATGTTGTGTGGCTTGCAGCCGCTACGTCCCACTTGAATAACTCCTCATTACAGTCACGAGGAGTTGCTTCCAGCAGGAGAAAACCCGGGAACTGAACCCGGGTCCTCCGCAAAACAGACAGACGCGCTGAGCACTATATGTGTGTATTTCCGTGGTGTGTAGGTTATTCAGCCTTAGGTCGACTATTTTCCTTCACTGACTTGTTATCTCTACCGCCGTGTCATTCCAGAGGCAATAAATTCTTAAGAATTTAAAACTACTTATTTAATAATTGACATTGTCAAATACAGCCATGCGACGTCATATTTTATCATGTCAGGATCGCCTAATTGGTACAAACATTTACATTACTGATATTTTCTTTTAGTGTTCAACCCTGAGGTTGGTTTGCAGCAGAGCGCCATTCCTCTCATTTCCACGTATGTGTTACATCCAACGTCATTCATGATCTGTTGCATGTATGATATCCTTGGTCGCCCCCGCCGATTCCTTCCCTTAATAGCTCCTTCTGCTATTGTTCCAATGATGTTGTTGTGTCGCAATATGTGCCCTACAAGTTTGTCTCTTCTTGTTTGGATGTGCCTCCACAGAGATCTGGTTTCCTGTACTCTTCTAAGCACCTCTTCATTTGTTACTTTGTCTCTCCAACGGATCTTCATCATCCTTCTATAGCACCACATCTCCAGGGCCTCTAGCGGTCTTCCCTCTTCCAATTGTCCAAGTTTCACATCCATATAGCGCCACACTCCAAACGAAACGTTTCATGATACGTTTCGTTATTTTCAGACTGATGTTGTTGCTGGTGAGTAAGTTCCTTCTCCGATTAAATGCAATTTTGGCCTTTTGTATTCTGCTCGCAATTTCTTTCCGGCTTCTACCATCCCTTGTGATTTTGCTTCCCAGGTAAGTAAATTCCCCTATCACTTCCAGATCCTCTCTTCCAATTTTCAATCTCAGAGGTTCATATTCTGCTGTACTGCATACCATCACTTTAGTCTTTCTCTTGTTTATTCTCATTCCATACTAATCGCCTGGAATTTTTTCCATTGTTCTGAGGGCTTCCTCTAGATCTTCTTTTGTCTCCCTGACTATAGCAATATCATCTGCATAACGAAGCATGTCTATCTTCTGCCCATTAATTTTGATCCCAACCTCAGTAGTTTCTCGAACTCGGTCTATAGCTTCCTGGATGTAAGCATTGAATATAAGAAGAGAGAGGGCACATCCTTGTCGTACACCTTTTCCAATATTTGCTTCTTGTTCCTGGTGACAGTTCCTAATCACTGTCACCGCATTCTTATAGAAACCGAGTATCACACGGACGTCTTTGTACTTTATTCCACTTTTCCTCAGCACTCTGAACATCTCTTGCCAGATAACGTTATCAAATGCCTTTTTCACGTCTACAAAGACAATATAAGTCGGTTTATTTTTCTGTAACTGCTTTTCGATAACGAGTCTCAATGCCAGAATCGCCTCTCTTGTTCCCAATCCCCTTCTGAAACCAAACTGATCTTCACTCAGTTTATCCTCCACCTTCTCTTCAATTCTCTTCAGAACTATTTTTATGAGAATTTTTGATGCATGTGATATTAGGTTCAGAGTTCGATACTGTTCACATTTTGTAGCTGCTGCCTTCTTTGCTATAGGAACAATGATACATTTTTGGAAGTCTGTCGGTATCTCTCCTGTGTTACAGATGGACCTAATAAGTTTAAGCAGCATGATATCGGTAATGGGAATATGTGTAACAATTAGATGATCTTGACATAATAATTTTAGAGACTGGATTAAGACTTGTTGGGCGTCTGTTAATTTGAGTGGACGTATTTCCAAGACCAAGAAGTAGGTGAGTGCTCTTTGTGTTTTTAAATTTTTTTTATTTTAATTCGTAGACTCAAATCCATATTCCTTAACCGGCCGACGAGGATGAAATACCTTCGCATTCCGTCGTCAATCAGAAGACAATAGTTTGTATAAGGCGAGCTATAGCCATAAACAACGAAGACGGTATGCGGAAGTTGTTACAGTGGATGATCGAATTAACCCTGAGCGGTAACATGATTAATTTTAACACACAACAAGTTTAACCGGAAAGATAAGGCACTCTTTGAAAGTGACTCAAAGGAACATCGTGTTTCAGCGTATTCCTCTAAATATTAAAGACACACAACGCGCGTCGTGTTTCGCGCCTGCACGTTCTCTCCAGTACGAACTCCCATCCACTCACTAGTGTCTCTAGTTCGCACACGCTCTTCTTGCTATTGACATTTTTCCATCAACGTTGTGCTTCTCAATATATCTATTATTCTCTATCTCAGGATAGTTGAGAAAAAATTTCTTAAGCGAATGAATGCACTGTTAGGCTCTGATTAAGATTCCCAGCTGCTTAAAGAGGTGCCTGCGAGACGCACACCTGTGTGAACCTCTTTCATAATTCTAATTTCTTTTGTGCAGTGAATACTTTTTGCCTAAGTTTGGAAGACCACAGAATATTAGCCCATCAGACATCAGTAAATGAAAATTTCCAAACTATGCTGACTGAATTACTTCTATGTCCCCAAACTGGCAATTATTCTCCGACAAAAGTTGCCGAGCCTAAACGTTGCAGCAAGTCTGCGTACGATTTTTCCAGTTTACTTTTTCATCTGAACATGCACATCTACGAACTTTCATCTTCTTCTACATACATATTCCGTTGTTTATGGCTGTAGCCATCGTTTAGTCATTTCCTCTCCTGTTCCCCTCGAAAGTAGCGCGAGGGAAAAACCGACTGTCTACATGACGATGTACGCGTCCTAATTTCTCTTATGTTCGTGGTCCTCACGAGAAATGTGCGTTGGTGGGAACAGAAACGTTCTGCAATCAGCAGTAATCGCCAGCTCTCTAAATTTTCTCGACAGTGTATTGCGAGAAGAACGCTACCTTCTCTTCGGGAATTCACATTAGAGTTCACAAAGAACAGTCGCGTGTTGATGCGACATTGCAGTAACAAATACGGCAGCCCGCCCTCTGAGCTGCCTCGATGTCTTCTCTTAACTCTACCTGCTGGAACTCCCAAACACTCGAGTAATATTCAAGAATGGGTAGCACTAGTGTTCTGTTCGCGGTCTTCTTTACAGATGAACCACACTTCCCTAAAATTCTACCAACAAACTGAAGGCGACCATTCCCCTTCCCTACTACCGTCCTTAAATCATAAACCCTTTCATATCACTTTCAACGCCTTGGCCTACACATTTGATTGATGTGATTGTGTCAACCATCAGACCGCTAATGCTGTATCCGAACATTATGGGTTTGATTTTCCGACTCATCTGCGTTAAAAAATACATATATGCATATAGACGTTGACTGTGGATGTTGTATCTCAGACACAGTCCCTTTGGAGTGCTCAGAGATGTCACTAAACCCGCCCAAAGATGTAAACAACCGTGCATGAGCAGCGCCTATTAGACGTAGGGGGTCCGATAGCCGATCAGTTCCAGTCATTCCACCAGGAAGGCTCGTGTTGTCTGTAGTTCAACCATACCTAGACGGTCAACACCGCGGTTCGATCGCGTCCGCATTGTTACTTTGTGCCAGAAAGGGCCCTCAACAACGGAAGTGTCCAGGCGTCTCGGAGTGAACTAAAGCGATGTTGTTCGGCCTGGAGGAGATACAGAGAGACAGGACCTGTCGATGACATGCCTCACTCAGGTCGCCAAAGGGCTACTGGGTGACCGCTACCTACAGATTATGGCTCGGAGGAACCCTGACAGCAACGCCACCATGTTGAATATGGTTTTGGTGCAGCCACAGGACGTCGTGTTACGACTCAAACTGTGTGCAGTAGGCTGCATAATGAACAAAAAAAGGTTCAAATGGCTCTGAGCACTATGGGACTTAACATTTGAGGTCATCAGTCCCCTAGAACTTAGAACTACTTAAACCTAACTAACCTAAGGACATCACACACATCCATGCCCGAGGCAGGATTCGAACCTGCGACCGTAGCAGTCACGCGGTTCCGGACTGCAGCGCCTAGAACCGCGTGGCCACCGCGGTCGGCTGCATAATGAGCAACTTCACTCCCGACATCCATGGCGAGGTCCATCTATGCAGCCACGAAACCATGCAGAGCGGTACAGATGGGCCCAACAACATGCCGAATGGACCGTTCAGGATTAGCATCACGTTCTCTTCAGCGATGAGTGTCGCATATGGCTTCAACCAGACAATCGTTGGAGACGTGTTTGGAGGCAACCCGGTCACGCTGAACGCCTTAGACACACTGTCCAGCGAGTGCAGCAAGGTGAGGGTTCCCTGTAGTTTTGAGGTGGCATTATGTGGGGCCAACGTATGTCGCTCGGGGCCTTGGAAGGCGCCGTAACGGCTGTGCGACACGTGAATGGCATTCTCCGACAGATAGTACAATCATATCGGCAGCGTACTGGGGAGGCATTCGTCTTCATGGACGACAATTCGCGCCACCATCGTGCACATCTTGTGAAGGCCTTCCTTCAGGACAACGATATCGCACGATTAGAGTGGCCAGCATGTTCTCCAGAGTCCAACCCTATCGAACATGCCTGGGAGAGATTGAAAAGGGCTGTTTATGGATCTACGCCGAATTGCCGTTGAGGAGTGGGACAATCTGGACCAACAGTGCCTTGATGAATTCTTGAATAGCATGCCACAACGAATAGAGACATGCACCAATGCAAGAGCACGTGCTACGGGGTATTAGAGGTACCGGTGTGTACAGCAATCTGGACCAGTACTCCTGATGGTCTCGCTGTATGGTGGTACAACATGCAATGTGTGGACTTCATGAGTAATAAAAAGGGCGGAAATGATATTTATGTTAATTTGTATTCCAATTTTCTGTACGGGTTCCGGAACTGTCGGAACCCAGGTGATGCAAAACCTTTTTGTTATATATATAAGGTGTCATTTATATATATATACTGCATTCACAGTACCACGTACAAATTTGTCAAAGTCATCTTGTATCCACCAACAGTCACTTAACAACGACATCTTCTCGTATACAACAGCTTCGTTAGCAAACAGTCGCAGATCGCTGCTAACCCTGCCCATCAGATCATTTACGTAGGACCCACCAGACTGCCCTGCGACACGTTTGACGATAACCTTGTGTCTGCTGAACACTCGCCAAAGAGGAAAACGTACTGGGATCTGTTACGTAAGAAGTCTTGCAGCCATTCACATATCTGGCGAGCTACTCGGTTTGCTCGTAACTTCGTGGGGCACCGTGCCAAATGCTTTCCAGAAATCTAGGAACAGGGAAATCGCGTGAGGAAAGGGCAAACTGAGTTTCGCACGAACGGCTCTTCCTAAACCCGTGCTTATTTGTGGACAGAAGCTTTTCCGTAACGAGGACATTTATTACACTGGAACTGAGAATATGTTCAAGAATTCCGCAGTAAAGCGATTTTAGGGGTATTAGTCTGCGACCCTGCGGGTCCATTCTTTCACTCTCGTTGTGTACAGGAGTCTCCGGTGCTTTTTCCCCAGTCAGTTACTGTGTATGGTGTGTAGTGCACACCGGCGTCTGTATGAAGGTCAAACAACGGTAGATTTGTATGATCCTTCCTGCGTGAATGATTTCATAAACGTGGAATTTGAAACTTCAGCTTTCTGTTTGCAGTCTTCTATTGCCACACCAGACTGGTCAACAAGCGTTCGGCCCGCTTACCGATTTTACGTGGGACCAGAATGTTCTCGGGTTCTCGGAAAGCTATGATGATGGTCGTTGTATGCTTCACGCGTCGATCTTTTTAGAGACACGCGAATTTCTGCTAACTGTTGCCTGTCGTCATTTACGCGCTCCCTTTTGCACCGAGACTGCAACAGTCATTGCTTCCTCAGTATTTTCCAAACTTTGTTACGAAATCTCTGTGTCTCTTCTTCATCCTTAATCTACTTCCCTACTTCCTCGCCACATCCGTTTAAATTTTTTCAATTGTTGCTCTACGTCCATGACATTGAAAATAAATGGTGTCCATATATTTTGGGTTGCTTGTACGCTCTGTATAATTTCTTGTTCGTATACTACGTTCATAGGTACTGGGATAATTTTGGTACTACATAACTAAATCATCCGAGTAACTTCAACGTTTAAAACTATGACACTTGTGCAAAACCATTCAATAAGGTTCACAAAAACAGCACATCCTTGTCGTACCCCTTTTCTAATATTTGCTTCTTGTTCCTGGTGACAGTTCCTAATCACTGCCACCTCATGCTTATAGAAACTGAGTATCACACGGATGTATTTGTACTTTATTCCACTTTTCCTCAGCACTCTGAACATCTCTTGCCAAATAACGTTATCAAATGCCTTTTCCACGTCTACAAAGGCAATATAAGTTGGTTTATTTTTCTGTAATTGCTTTTCGTTAACGAGTCTCAGTGCCAGAATCGCCTCTCTTGTTCCTAATCCCCTTCTGAAACCAAACTGATTGTCACTCAGCACATCCTCCACCTTCTCTTCAATTCTCTTCAGAGCTATTTTTATGAGAATTTTTTATGCATGTGATATTAGGCTTAGAGTTCGGTACTGTTCGCATTTTGTGGCTGCTGCCTTCTTTGGTATAGGAACAATGATACATTTCTGAAAGTCTGTCGGTATCTCTCCTGTGTTATAAATGGACCTAATAAGTTTAGGCATCATCATTTTCATGCTGTCACCAGCATTCTTTATTAGTTCTGCAGGGATGTCATCAGTACCCGTTACTTTGTCGTCCCGTAGTTCTTTTAGAGCTCTGTCAAATTCTTCGTGCAGAATATCTCCCATGTCATCTTCGTCTACTTGCTCTTCTCTTCCTATTACTTCATCCGAAAGAGGCGTTCCGGCATACAACTCATCTATGTATTCTTTCCATCTCTTCACCATGTCTTCACCAATCAGAATTTTCCCCTCTTCAGTTTCTATTGTGCCAGAGAGTGTTGTTTTACGTTTGTTAAAAAATTGATTTGCTGGTCTGTAGGCTAAATCAGCTCTTCCATTTTGCATATTTTCTTCCTCTTCCCTGCACATTTCTTCAAGAAAATTTTCTTTTGCTTTCCTAGATGCTCTATTAACTAAATTCCTTTGTGTTCTATATTCAGCCTCACCTTGTTCATTTTTGTATAATCTCCTGTTTTC
This sequence comes from Schistocerca piceifrons, assembly GCF_021461385.2. Classification (NCBI taxonomy): domain Eukaryota; kingdom Metazoa; phylum Arthropoda; class Insecta; order Orthoptera; family Acrididae; genus Schistocerca; species Schistocerca piceifrons. Next base: position 825,787,032 of record NC_060141.1, read on the forward strand.
TATGTGCTCAATAATATCTGATGTAATCCTTTTCCTCTTGTTTTCGGCTTCAGTTCTTCCAACTATCTTTTCTGCTGCTTTGTATATACCAGATTTAATTTGATCGCAGTCTTCATTTACTCCACCATGTTGAAAATTCTTAGCTAGGTTGTCTGTTTCATGAGCATAGCGCTTTGCCAGTCCCTCAGTGTTCAGTTTTTCTAGTTCCCATTTAAGTTTTACTGGCTTCTTCTTGAAACGTTTGAATCTCAGTGAAGTTTTCATGAGGACCAGGTTATGATCACTGCCTCTGTCTGCAGGTGGACAGCTCCTGCAGTCTTTTGTCTGGTTCCTGAAACGTTCTTTCACTAGAGTGTAATCAATCTGTTGTCTCCTCAGGTCTCCAGGGGCCTTCCATGTGAATCTTCTTCGTTTGTGATGTTGGAAAAGTGTGTTTGCAACAACTAATTGGTGCATCGAGCAGAACTCGATTAGTCGGTGCCCTCTTTCTTCTTCCCAGTCCATAATTGCCAACAATTCCTTCCTCCGGTTCTTCACCCACAATCACATTCCAGTCCCCCACGGCAATCAGGTTTTCATCTCCCTTGACGTTTCTCATCGCATTACTTATTTCTTCGTTTATTTCGTCAATGACTACATCTTCTTTTTTGGATGTTGGCATCTATATTTGTATTATCACAGTGTTTTTGGTGTAGTTTCAAGTCTGACTAGTATTATTCGAGAGCTATATTGTACATATCCCTTGACCCGTGAGCCATAGCTTTTCCTCAAAATTATTCCAACTCCTCCCATTCCTGGTCTATCTTGGTCAGTTCCGGAGTGAATGACTCTGTATTCTCCAGACCAGAAATCACCTGGTTGGGGCCATCTCATCTCCGATATGCTCAGGATATCGATTTCCAGTCGTTCCATTTCAAGTTTTACATTTTCTAGCTTGCTACACTGAAGCAGTGTTCTCACATTGCAAGTGGCAACGTTAAAATTGGGATTTTTTTCCTTCACGTTGTCTGTGTCTTTTGAAGTCCCCACCCGGAGATCCGATGGGGGACTACTTTATCACCGGAAAATTTTACAGAAGATAGTGACACGATTTACTGCTGATGCTTGGGATAACCGTAGTTCTTTAATGTGGTGGTTTCCCGTTGCCTTCCACATCCTATGGTGTTGACCATCAGCTGGTTCTTCCGGCTTTGGAAATGATTTCTCATTTCCAGGGCAAGAGGGTGCCCTGTCCAGCAAATGCTGGGGTGAGGATTTATCCCTGTTTTCCCTCGGTCCCTGTCTGCGTTAGCCATCACATTAAATGACATTGCCCACTCTCTTCCGCGTGGAGGTGTAGATCAGGAGTTTCCCTTCATTGGGCCTAGGACCTTAACGACATTTCCTAGTCCCCTCCAGTACTTAAGAGGCTTAGTAATGCCAAATTTTAACCTGTCATGGAAACAGCCTGAAATCGTGCTGCATCACATAAGAGACTAAGAACACTACACACAATAGGGCAAACATTTTGTAGTGTCTTATTTTACATGTTATACACTCTGTATTACTGTATAGAGTGATTATAATCATCCTTGTTTCAGACGGGGATACTTCTTATTTTACAATAAAAGAAAACCATAAGGCAGATTAATGATAAAATAAATAAAGATTTTAAAGAAAACTTACAAAATGTTGACTGGTTTTGTGTTTACAATGAGCATAATCCTAGTTCTAAAATCAGCATATTTCTTAACGTATGTGTAGCAATTCTTAAATGTTGTCTTCGTAAAAATATAACTAAATACAGTACTGGGAAGTTATTAAAAAGTCCTAGGATTACCATGGATATCAGAATATCGGACTTCCAAAGTATCCAGAAGAAGAAATCACAGTTTCTTGGAACGGCTGATCACTGGGAGAATGCGTGACGCTTCTGAAGAGCAAAACATTCTCTCCGCTAATAGATTTTCTAGCTTGTCCTTACCCCTGCTTTTCAAGTGTAGGCGATGAAAAGTGTATCCGCACCTTCCTACATCTCGTGGCACTACACGAGTGTGAGATTGAGTGAGCGAGGATTCATGAGCCACATGTTCATGTGGCAGCACTCGCGCACATTGTGTTACACTGACGGAAACCTAGCAAGCGATGACGACTAGACGGGGGTGTATACAGGCACTGACGTCTTCTGTTTCTCCTCTGTTGTGGATCGGTACTCGAATAGAAGCTTTAGTTTATACAAATCTAGTCCAGTTGCTAATGGAAACACTTCAGAGAACATAGTGTCCTCAGAGAAAACATAGGGTCCTCAAACAGCACTAACAATTTGACACATAGTTTAAGCAATGAAAAATAGAGGATGTAATGTAACAATAATTGTGAAAGGAAAGCTGCTACTCACCATACAGCGGAGATACTGAGTCGCAGATAGGCACACACTGCACTGAGGCAGTGTGGGCTCATGTGCCTAAAACTGCAGTCGTGGGTGTGAGGGTTGCGTTTGCGTGGAGTGCGTGTCTGTCACCTGCTTTTGACGAAGGCCTTACTGGCCGAAAGCTTTATTTGCGACAGTCTTTTGTTGCGCCTTTATGTAACTCAGCATCTCCGCTATATGGTGAGTTGCAACTTTCCTTTTCACAACATTGTGACACATAGTTCATTCATTTATCCCGTTCTGTAGATCCCATCGACAACGAGAAACTTATGGAGTGTGGAATGAGCCAAGGTACACGTTAACGAAAGAAAAGTTAATCGGATAAACTTAATCAGTATTACGTATCAGCAGTAAACTAGTGCTGAATTGCTTCACTTTGGAAAAGCAAGAAGGAGTGTGCAAACATAATGACATACAGTTATTAAAGGAATGTGGTACCCAGAAGGAAGAATTCAAGTGGAAAACATTCTCGAAGAAAAAAATGAAAATAACAGGAACTGGCGAGCCAGCAAAATTATGCTACTACTGTCGGTGGTCACAACTGTCACAGCATTGTTACCTCCAGCAAGCACAGTTTTCGCAGTTTTGACTGAGATAAACTGACGCTCCGGTGTTCATCTTCGCCATGTCATGCATTTCGCACGTTTATTTACCTGTAAAAGCCAGCTTCCAATTTGTGTGTGTGTGTGTGTGTGTGTGTGTGTGTGTGTGTTTGTGAGTACGCGATACTGTATTTGCGTGCCGTTCAAAAATTCTAGACTGTAATACCGTATATCATTGTTCACGTGGTTTTTTCATCGTCTTCCACTAATTGTGTCAATATTCGTTAATATCGTGATATATTGCGAAATTCCGAACATTCGCTAGTGTCGCGACAGTTCATGCTGTTACCGTCAACTGCAGGCCTTGTCTTAAACTATGTTCTTTTATAAATTTGTGCCAACGAGTTTGCTTTGAGAATTTTCGGACGTGTACAAAGACATATTTTTGAAAATTTTCGAAAGTTACGAGTGTCGTGGGTAATATATTTCGTAGCAACTCATCGTTTGTGATTTGCTGTTGCTGACAAAGGATATGGTTCAAATGGCTCTGAGCACTATGCGACTTAACTTCTAAGGTCATCAGTCGCCT